>NW_027773566.1:0-3741 GCF_054177405.1 Leptonychotes weddellii | reverse complement strand
GACTCGATCCCAGGACCCCGGGATCATGACCTGAGCTGAAGGCAGACGCTTAACCATCTGAGCCACCCAGGCGCCCCTACTGAACTTTATAAATGCATTTAAAAATACGGAGAAATTACTAGTTTGGAAATGCATCTGACCGTTCCTTTTTTTTTTTTTTCCAAAATTTTAATGCAAGTTTTTTGTTGTTGTTTTGTTTTTTTAACGTAAGCTCTACACCCAACATGGGGCTTGAACTCATGACCCTGAGGTCAAGAGTCGCATGCTCTATGAACTGAGCCAGCCAGGCGCCACCCAATCATTCATTTTAAAACTTGAGAGAAGTTCGACAAAGCAGGAAAGAAGATCTAATGGAAAAAAGGCAGTCTCTTCAACAAATGGTGTTGGGAAAACTGTTCGGCAACATGCAGAAGAAGGAAATTGGAACACTTTCTTAATACCATGCACAAAAATAAGCTCAAAATGGATGAAAGACCTAAATATGAGACAGGAATCGTGTCTAGAATCCTAGAGAACACAGGCAGCAACCTCTCTGACATTCGCTGTAGCAACTTTTTACTAGATATGTCTCCTGAGGCAAGGGAAACAAAAGCAAAAATAAACCATTGGGACCTCATCAAGATGAAAAGCTTCTGCACAGTAAAGGAAACAATCAAAACTAAAAGGCAGCCTATGGAATGGGGGAAGATATGTGTAAATGACATATCTGATAAAGGGTTAGTATCCAAAATATATAAAGAACTTATACAACTCCACACCCCCCAAAAAAATAATTCGGTTAAAAAATGGGCAGAAGATGTGAACAGACATTTTTCCAAAGAAGACATCCAGATGGCCAACAGACACATGAAAAGATGCTTACCATCACTCATCATCAGGGAACTGCAAATCAAAACCACAATAAGGTAACACCTCACACCTGTCAGAATGTCTAAAATTAATAACAGAAGAAAAAACAGGTGTTGGCAAGGGTGTGGAGAAAGGGAAACCCTCGTGCACTGTTGGTGGGAATGCAAGCTGATAGCTCAGTCGTTAAGTGTCTGCCTTCGGCTCAGGTCATGATCCCAGGGTCCTGGGATCGAGCCCCACGTCAGGGTCGCTGCTCAGCGGGAAGCCTGCTTCTCCCTCTCCCGCTCCCCCTGCTTGTGTTCCCTCTCTCGCTATCTCTCTCTCTCTCTCTCTGTCAAAAAATAAATAAAATCTTTAAAAAAATAAAAAAGTTGAAAATAGAGCTACCCTGTGACCCAGCAATTGTACTACTGGGTATTTACCCGAAGGATTCAAAAATACTAATTTGGGGGGATACATGCACCCTGATATTTTTAGCAGCATTATCTACAATAGCCAAATTATGGAAACAGCCCAAATGTCCATCGACTGATGAATAAAGATGTGGTATATACATATATGCAAGAGAATAAGACTCAGCCATCAAAAACATTGAAGTCTTGCCATTTGCAATGGCATGGATGGAGCTAGAGAGTATAATGCTAAGCAAAATAAGTCAGAGAAAGATAAATATCATATGATTTCACTCATACGTGGAATTTAAGACACAAAACAGATGAACATAGGGGAAAAACAAAAGAGAGGCAAGCCGTAAAATGGATTCTTCACTCTAGAGAACACACGGAGGGTTACTGGAAGGGCGGTGGGTGGAGGGGCAGATTAAATAGGTGGTGGGTGTTAAGGAGTACACTTGTTGTGATGGGGGATGGGCATTAGGGAGGGCACTTGTGATGAGCACTGGGTATGTCTGGAAGTGGTGAATCACTCAATTCTACTCCTGAAAAAAACCCCAAGAAACCCAAAGTTGACAGAAGTCAATTATCTTTAAACGGAAATTTTGATTGCAATCCTAATTATTTACCATATTCGTAATTATATTTCCTTGTAAGTATTTTCAATTAGCATAAAGTCTTTTATTAATTATAGTTATCGTTAGTCTTTAATTAATTATAGTTTCTTGGCAGGTTGGCTATTGTGTTTCTCTGAAGTACTGTGAGGATAAATAAAAATTGTGTATAAAATGAATTTAAAGCCCCTTAAACTTATAATAATGTAATAGTAATTAAAATATTGTAGTAATTGGGCGCCTGGGTGGCTCAGTTGGTTAAGCGACTGCCTTCGGCTCAGGTCATGATCCTGGAGTCCCGGGATCGAGTCCCGCATCAGGCTCCCTGCTCGGCGGGGAGTCTGCTTCTCCCTCTGACCCTCCCCCTCTCATGTGCTCTCTCTTTCTCATTCTCTCTCTCAAATAAATAAAATCTTTTAAAAAAAAATATTGTAGTAACTATCCTCGGAGTTCTGCTTCGCTGCTTCAGTCCTCATTCACACGCATCTCATATTGGATAAGTGAGCTGAGCAGAAGCTATAAATGTGCATAATACGCCCGCAGGGGAATAATGATAGTACTAGTGAATCACTGAACATTCACCCTACACACTCAGGTGACACACTGAACTTTGTGCATCACTGTGTCTGACAGCCACTGCAGCGGGTCAGGTGTCACAGAAAGAGACTCGGACTCACGGAAAGAGAACGTGACCGCCTGCTTGGAATGTTTTCTTACAGATACACACAGAGAAAGGCCGGCCTGTGTGTGGTGAAACCAGCCACTCGGTTCAGTGTGAAACACGCAATCCTGGTAGGGAAATAAATTCACCTTGGGTGTGTTCTAGAGACATCAGGAGAAAGGGAACCAAAGAGATGTACAGCCACTGATTTATGCAATGAGAACTCCACATTCTTTGCAGGTTTTTGCAGCCCAAAGAATTCTAGAGCCGTATTATGAGAGGTCATGATATTTTAGTCCAAGTGCTGTAATGAAGCAAAGGTATTTTTTCAAGTTGATGCAGCTGTCTAGTAGCAGGTACCGTAAAAATCCAGGGATGATGATACCCATCCCAACACCATCTCCACACACACTGCATTGCTTCCAGCAATCTGTCTACTATTTGATATGTATCCTATCAGTTCTTTGGAAGTGGAGGGGAGGAATGTATTCTCTTTCACCAAAATATTTTTATAGTGGGCTGTCATTTAACTGTAGAAATTAGAGTCAGCCCATTTTAACTGCCCAGCCACTTGCCTGACAAACTAAGTGTTGTTTCATATATAATCTTAGCCTTCCAAACTAAGGGAGGGGGAACGGAGATGATAAAGCATCTAAATGGAGACTGCAGTGCACGCAGGCTTCCTAAGCCTGACGTCACCTCCTGGACCCCCTGCTTCAAATTTTCTGCCAGCCCTCTTGCCCAAGGACGCTTGCTTTATTAACCTTCACGCATCCTCTTCCTGACTTCATCACATGCCTATGACTAAAGCTTCGGTGAACATTCCTGTGCAAGTCTTTTGTGCACACGCGTTGTTACTCTTCTTGCCTGAATACACCCAGGAGCTGAATTGCAACATAAACATCCATGCAAAGGAGAGTAGCCACACAAACCGTGGCGTGATCCCACGACAGAGAGTATGAATGTTGGCAAGAGCAAACAGGAAGGGCGAAGGGCGGTTACAAGCAACGCTGGAGGGAATCAAGAGAACGTCCTGTTGGGGGCGCCTGGGTGGCTCAGTTGGTTAAAGCAACTGCCTTCGGCTCAGGTCATGATCCTGGAGTCCCAGGATCGAGTCCCGCATCGGGCTCCCTGCTCAGCGAGGAGCCTGCTTCTCCCTCTGACCCTCTCCCCTCTCATGTACTCTCTCTCATTCTCGCTCTCTCAAATAAATAAATAAATCTTT
>NW_027773565.1:0-293 GCF_054177405.1 Leptonychotes weddellii | reverse complement strand
CCGGATATTGAGTATCATCAAGATAAATTGCTGCCCCCTCCAGGGAATACAGAGTCAGTATAATTAATGTGCAACCAAGTAGCTGGCTAGTCCAAGAGGAATAGTACCTTATCAGGGCTTAATATATGTCTATACTGCTGCCAGTTTAAACATCAGGTTGGGGCAATACCTAAATCAGTCTATTCTGATATGCACGTTGTTAGAGTCATGAATACCTCCATCTCTGATACCACAGCTACTCTCTTCATACTAATGTGCTGGCATTGAGTGGCCAAAGACAAAATCTAGTAAAT
>NW_027773564.1:0-293 GCF_054177405.1 Leptonychotes weddellii | reverse complement strand
GCGCCTGGGTGGCTCAGTTGGTTAAGCGACTGCCTTCGGCTCAGGTCATGATCCTGGAGTCCCTGGATCGAGTCCCGCATCGGGCTCCCTGCTCGGCAGGGAGTCTGCTTCTCCCTCTCCCACTCCCCCTGCTTGTGTTCCCTCTCTCGCTGTGTCTTTCTCTGTCAAATAAATAAATAAAATCTTAAAAAAAAAAAAATAACAAATCCTTTAAAAAAAAAAAAAAAGAAAGAAACAGTTTTCTGTGTACATTAAGAACAGTGTAACTCCAGACCTGGTAAGGAAGATGTACA
>NW_027773563.1:0-293 GCF_054177405.1 Leptonychotes weddellii | reverse complement strand
TCTCACCACCCTGAGATCATGACCTGAGCCAAAACCAAGCTGGACGCTTAACTAACTGAGCCACCCGGGTGCCCCAGCAAATCTCAATTTTGTGTTAATAGGGAAAAAGTCTATTCTCTGCACATTTCTTCAATAATTTAGCAAGGTCAATAAAATGTAAACCTAACCACTTTCACTCATTTGTTTCCTGATGATTTAAAAAATCCAAGTAGTAGCAATAATAATAATAGTAATAATAGCAAGTAGCACTTCTACACCAGGTTGTAAATACTGGAAAATACACAGGTGATGGA
>NW_027773562.1:0-293 GCF_054177405.1 Leptonychotes weddellii | reverse complement strand
CCCAGTCCTGCCTCCAGGTCGGGGCACGTCTCTGCCCTTTGTGCTTCTAAAACTGCCAGACGCTCCCAGTTCTCATGCGCGCGACTCCGCAGCCCGGGGATTCCACCCCAGGGGTTGCAGTTCACCAGCGGGACCCCAGCGCACCGGTTTCTGTCTGGGAGGCTGCAGTTCATGTGCGCGCGACCGTCGCTCCAGGTTTCTGTCCGGGGGGCTGCGGTTCGGGTGCGCGCGACCCCGCTGCACTGGTTTTCCACCCCGGGGGCTGCCCTAAAGTCCTTTCCCAACGCTACCAG
>NW_027773561.1:0-293 GCF_054177405.1 Leptonychotes weddellii | reverse complement strand
CCCCGGGCGAGACACTAGAACAGGGCCCCCGACCCCGGACGACCCGGCAGCTGGGACTCCGGTGGACGAGATGCGCTCTGTCCCATTTGATCCACCCTGTGCTGGATGGAAGCAGCACAATCTCCTCGTCTCCCCTGCCTGGGGCGTCGTGGGGTCCACTGTGGCCACGTCTCCTGTCTCCCCCTCTCCCCAGCCTCGGAGAGGGTGCTGCTCTGCGTTCTGGGTTTTGCCTTAGATGGCCAGAAGACGGAAGAGGCCCAGTTCTGCCTGGAGCGGATGGGAGCTTGGCCGCC
>NW_027773560.1:0-293 GCF_054177405.1 Leptonychotes weddellii | reverse complement strand
CACCACCACCACTACTACTACTACCACCACTACTACTACCACCACTACCACTACTACTACCACCATTACTACTACTATCACCACCACCACTACTACTACTACTACTACTACTACTACTACTACAGCAGCTGCCTGTTTATGTCAGAGCCAATGTATCCATTGTAGAAGAGTCTGACCTTTATCTCTTACAGTCCTTTAAGCCTCAATTTTTGAAAGCACAGGCTTTGTGTATCCAGACACAGGAAGTTGCTGTAATACTACAATATGCATTATTTCTATCCAACTCATTTCAA
>NW_027773559.1:0-293 GCF_054177405.1 Leptonychotes weddellii | reverse complement strand
TCACTATCGTCTTGTTGCCAATCATGGTATCTATTTTTTTTGCCTTTCACCTTATCAGAAGAAACAGAAAACAGAATGGAATTAACTTCAAATACATCTGTTTTTGTTGTACTACTTGAAATAATCATGATGACTCTTAAGTGGAATGATCTTTACACTAGTTGACTAAGATCTCCTTTGTGTGTGTGTGCGCGCGCATATGCGCACGCATACGTGTACACTTTGGATTCCACTTACTAAATATTTTGTGGAAAACGCTGGGTCTGTATAGATTACTATTTTGTAATCTATAG
>NW_027773558.1:0-293 GCF_054177405.1 Leptonychotes weddellii | reverse complement strand
TGATGAGTAGTGTTGAGCATCTTCTGATGTGTTTGTTGGCCATCTGTAGGTTTTCTTTGGAAAAATGTCTACTCATGTTTTCTCCCATTTTTTTAATTGGATTATTTGTTTTTGGGGTATTGAGCTTTATCAGTTCTTTATATATTTTGGATCCTAAGCCTTTATTGGATATGTCCTTTGCAAATATCTTCTCACATTCAGTAGGTTGCCTTTTACTTTTGCTGATTGTTTTCCTCACTGTGCAGAAGCTTTTAATCTTGATGTAGTCCCGGTCTGCCTCCAATTCTTGTTTT
>NW_027773557.1:0-293 GCF_054177405.1 Leptonychotes weddellii | reverse complement strand
TCTCACCACCCTGAGATCATGACCTGAGCCAAAACCAAGCTGGACGCTTAACTAACTGAGCCACCCGGGTGCCCCAGCAAATCTCAATTTTGTATTAATAGGGAAAAAGTCTATTCTCTGCACATTTCTTCAATAATTTAGCAAGGTCAATAAAATGTAAACCTAACCACTTTCACTCATTTGTTTCCTGATGATTTAAAAAATCCAAGTAGTAGCAATAATAATAATAGTAATAATAGCAAGTAGCACTTCTACACCAGGTTGTAAATACTGGAAAATACACAGGTGATGGA
>NW_027773556.1:0-293 GCF_054177405.1 Leptonychotes weddellii | reverse complement strand
CCCCGGGCGAGACACTAGAACAGGGCCCCCGACCCCGGACGACCCGGCAGCTGGGACTCCGGTGGACGAGATGCGCTCTGTCCCATTTGATCCGCCCTGTGCTGGATGGAAGCAGCACAATCTCCTCGTCTCCCCTGCCTGGGGCGTCGTGGGGTCCACTGTGGCCACGTCTCCTGTCTCCCCCTCTCCCCAGCCTCGGAGAGGGTGCTGCTCTGCGTTCTGGGTTTTGCCTTAGATGGCCAGAAGACGGAAGAGGCCCAGTTCTGCCTGGAGCGGATGGGAGCTTGGCCGCC
>NW_027773555.1:0-3741 GCF_054177405.1 Leptonychotes weddellii | reverse complement strand
CTGGTGTGGGGGCTGTTTGGACCCTGTCCAGTGTGTGGCAAGTTTGAACTAGATGTGTTTTGGTCTGCTTGTTAAAAAGAGCTAGATCCTATTTCCGCCTAGAGGTGAAGCTTTGCAGCAGTCTATGATAAGTAGACCTGATACATGTGAGGGGTTTGTGCTGGTCTTCTGGGGGAGGGGTCTGCTGCACTGATTCTCAGGCCGACTTGCCCTAGTGAAGGCGCACCTGCAGGGGGCAGAAGGGCAGGGCTTGGTGTAAGTGGCTCCAGCCTCCACTGGGGAACACAGTGTTGCTTACTGAATTTGATCAGTACTGATGAGTGGGGGAAAAATGGAGTCGCCCCACTCTTGTCCGTGGTCAGGTTAGTTTGCACATGCCACTCTTCAGGAAGCCCTCACCGAAAAGAGAACAGTCTCCCCTCTTGTATCTCCATCTTCTGTCAGATCTCTGCTTTCACTCTGTCTGTGTCCCAGCTGTCTGCTTGCCTGCCTGCCAGGTGTCACAGTACTCCTGTGTTTTATCTTAGGCAGGAGGCTGGGTTTCAAAATTCCAAATTTTAACATTCAGGCACAGCAATGACCCACGCTGGTCCTCTTGGAGAACATCTCACCACACGCTGGCTGGTGCCAGTTTGTCCCAGAAGAGCTATTACACAACTGCACAGAGGTTCAGAGTTTACAGTATAGTGCAGCAAAAAGCAAGCACCAAGGTTTGTTGCCCTCAACATGTGTCTCTGTTCCTATGGTAGTGACCAAGGCAAAATGTTGGTGCCCACCATCTCTTTTGGCCCTGGGGAGGTTGTGCCACCCCTTCCAAATACACTCCAATAATTGAAACTGTTGCTGTGTGAACCATGGGATCTTCAGACCACACTGCTCACTCCTGGGACTCTGCTCTTCTTCCACACAGGAATACCACTAAGTCACCAGGTATTACCCCGTTGATGGTGTGGACTTCTAAAACTTCAGACTTTGAGCTCTGCTGCTTATAAAAACTTGTGGTGGACAGCCCCTCTCCTTTTCCCAGTCAATGGCTTTGGGGAAGAGTTTTCCTTATGCATCCCTTGAGACCTGCTTTCACTCTTTCTCTCCTCCTCCTCTCTCTGTGATCAGGGCTCCCTCTCCTCCACAGCACATGCAATTCTTTTTTCCTCCTAATCAACTCTCCACAGCTCCTACCTTCCATGATGTGGCCATTTTTCTTACTCTAGATGTGCAGTTTGTTCCCTCACTCCTCAGATTGATTTCTTGGGTGTTCAGAATGATTTGAAATTTATCTAGATGTTTTCAAGAGATGAGGCAGGCTTAAGTTCCTCCTACTTCTCTGCCATCTTAACTCCTCTCCCATCCTTAATATATTCTTGATGATTTGTTTGAAACCTATTTTTTTCATATTGTCCTCGGTTCTTTTTATATTGCAATTATGCCAGCCTTTAAAAACGTGTGAGAAGCGGGGGCTCCTGGGTGGCTCAGTCGGTTGAGCGACTGCCTTTGGCTCAGGTCATGATCCTGGAGTCCCGGGATCGAGTCCCGCATCGGGCTCCCTGCTCGGCGGGGGGTCTGCTTCTCCCTCTGACCCTCCCCCCTCTCATGTGCTCTCTCTCATTCTCTCTCTAATAAATAAATCTTTAAAAAAATAAAAATAAAAAATAAATAAATAAAAACGTGTGAGAAGTGTACTCTTTTTATTTTGTCTTAGAGGTTTTATATAAAATATTACTTTGTGGGAAAGTAATATTATGTGTCACTATGTATTCAAAACTATGTATTCAAAAATGAACTATTTGTATAATAGCTTTTATTTGAATTCAAATTTTTATCAGGTAATAGGTTTACATGTTTCAAATATCTAAATAATATAACAAGATACTCATTGGGAAGCTCATTCAGATTCCACTTCCCCTCTATTTTAAAAATATATATTCATTTTTTTTTCTTAATGCCCAGAGTTTCTCTATGCAAGTATATTTGCCCTAAATATTTTTATACTTATTTTCCTCCTTTCTTCCTCCCAAAGATGCATACTTTATATACTCTTTGGTTTCTCATAAGCTTTGTTGGTTATAATTTGTACATAGGAAGCTGTATTAATTTAAAGTGTTCAATATGATATGAATTGAAATTGGAACACACTAATTAAACTACTACAGCAGTCAAGATACAGAATATTTCCATTGCTCCCTAAAGATTTTTCATACCTTAATGCAGTATATCCCTTTCTTGATCTCTGGCTCTAGAAAATCATTAATCTATTCTGTGTCACTATATATCAGTTACATTTTCTAGAATTTTATATAAATGGAATTATATAGCAACACCCTTTTATGACTGGCTTCTTTGTGTTAGCATAATAACTTTCAGATTCACCAATATCAGTAGTCCATTCTTTTTTATTATTGACATTTTCCATGATATGGATATACCAGGTTGTCTGCTAATTCTCCTGTTGATGATTATATACATTGTTTCTGGGTTTAGGCCATTATGAATGAAACTGCTATGAACAATTGTATATGCATCTTCAGTTGGACACATTTTCTCATTTCCTTTGGATAAATACTTAGGAGTTGATTGTCTAGGTCATATGGTAGGTAGATATTTAATTTTTAAAGAAATTGTCAAGAAGTTTCCCAAAGTCATTCTGTCTGTCCACATTCCCACCAACAATAATTGACAGTTCTAATGACCCTACATGTTTACCAACTTTGATATTGCATTTTTTATAGCCATACTAATTGTTACTCACTGCTACCAAACTGTGATTTTATTTTATTTTAATTTTATTTTATTATGTTATGTTAGTCACCATACAGTACATCATTAGTTTTTGATGTAGTGTTCCATGATTCATTGTTTGCATATAACCCCCAGAGCTCCATGCAATATGTGCCCTCCTTAATACCCATCACTGGGCTAACCCATTCCCCCACCTCCCTCCCCTCTAAAACCCTCAGTTTGTTTCTCAGTGTCCATAGTCTCTCATGGTTCGTCTCCCCCTCCAATTTCCCACCCTTCATTTTCCCTTCCTTCTCCTAATGTCCTCCATGCTATTCCTTATGTTCCACAAATAAATGAAACCATATGATAATTAACTTTATCTGCTTAACTTAGTTCACTTAGCATAATCTCCTCCAGTCCCATCCATGTTGATGTGGAAGTTGGGTATTCATCATTTCTGATGGCTGAGTAATATTCCATTGTATATATGAACCACATCTTCTTCATCCATTTGTCTGTTGAAGGACATCTCAGCTCTTTCCACAGTTTTGCTATTGCAGACATTGCTGCTATGAACATTGGGGTGCATATGGCCCTTCTTTTCACTACATCTGTGTCTTTGGGGTAAATACCCAGTAGTGCAATTGCTGGGTCATAGGGTATCTCAGAAGTCCTAGCAACAGGAATCAGACAACAAAAAGAAATAAAAGGTATTCAAATTGGCAAAGAAGAAGTCAAACTCTCTCTTTTCGCAGACGACATGATACTTTATGTGGAAAACCCAAAAGACTCCACCCCCAAATTACTAGATGTCATACAGCAATTCACTAATGTTGCAGGATACAAAATCAATGCACAGAAATCAGTTGCTTTCTTATACACTAACAACACAACTGTAGAAAGAGAAATTAAAGAAACGATTCCATTTACAATAGCGCCAAAAACCATAACATACCTCGGAATAAACCTAACCAAAGAGGTAAAGGATCTATACTCTAGGAACTACAGAACACTCATGAAAGA
>NW_027773554.1:0-293 GCF_054177405.1 Leptonychotes weddellii | reverse complement strand
TTGGATGAGCATTAGTCGGAGGTGGGGGTCCTAGATCCCACAGTCTTCTCCCCCGGGGAGGTGGTCAGTTGAGCAGGTACCGTCTGGTGCCCACGGGCTGTTTTCTGCTTGAGATCTCCGCACCGCGGGCGACACACTGACACGCGGGCACTGTTGAGGCAGCCGAGGCTTCTGGGCGTGGGAGCTCAGTTTGGACACGAATGTGGAGGTGAAAGGGTGTTCTGGCCTCACAGGGGCCTCCAGCTGCTGGAGCCAGTCCTGACCCCTTCCTTCCAGTGGTGTGGGGGCCTCGC
>NW_027773553.1:0-293 GCF_054177405.1 Leptonychotes weddellii | reverse complement strand
AGGAGAGGGGACACAGGTGTGCAAACAAGCCTTGGGATAAAATGGCCCAGGAATGCGTGACCCAGGGACCGAGGGATCCCTTGCCGGGGCCAGTACCGGGGAGGTGGCAGGTGGGGATGCCCTCTTGGACTGTGCTGCTCAAGCCTGGCATGAGCGGGAACCTGACACATGAAGGTAGGAGAATTTACCTGGAGCCCTGAAAAGAATGGGCAGGAGGCCTCTTTACAGCCACTGTTAAAAGTGGTTATTCAAAGCTGCTGTGGCTGGAAACTGGTCTGCGGTGCCACCAAAGC
>NW_027773552.1:0-293 GCF_054177405.1 Leptonychotes weddellii | reverse complement strand
GACCACTTTAATATGGGCACCAAAGGAGAAATAAAGTATCGTAGAGAGCAGCATGGAGTCTCTCGTGTCAAGTGGGAGCCTGTGTGGAGCAATAACGCAGGCAGTTAAGGTACGGCAGCCAGGAGACATCTCTGGACCAGCTGACAGCCCAGAACTGATCAGGAGCAGAACCAGAGGTCTGCAGGGGCCCATAACGGATTGAATCCCTTTAAAAGGGAAGGACTTGGGCAGCAAACGGTCAGACTCTCCAGACATGACATCTGACCACTTACAAAAGGCAACTGCCCCTGAAG
>NW_027773551.1:0-293 GCF_054177405.1 Leptonychotes weddellii | reverse complement strand
GGGTTTACTGGAAGTCCAATGAGTTTAATTCTAAGGCTCATAACTCTAAAGTTTTAAGACTGTTAATTAAACCCACAACCTTAAATTGGTCTTACTATCAAATATTTTCCCAGGTCACGTGAACTGGAAATTCATTTGGATTTAGTTTCTATTTTATTTTTGAGAATTTTTATGAATACTGAGTGTATGTAAATGCCCAGTTTTCTAGAGCCCTTTTACAAATTAATTTTGGCAATAATACCTTATCTGTCACATACCTACACATTCATATAGACGAACACGGAGCTCTTGTA
>NW_027773550.1:0-293 GCF_054177405.1 Leptonychotes weddellii | reverse complement strand
GGAGGTCATAGCTCACAGGGAGGTCAGTCTGACTGGAGGTCATAGCTCACAGGGAGGTCAGTCTGACTGGAGGTCATAGTTCACAGGGAGGTCAGTCTGGCTGGAGGTCATAGTGCCGGGAAGGTCATCCTAAAGAGGTTGTCATTTACAGGCTGTCATTGGCTGCAGTGTTAATGTCCCTTTGGTCCTGTTTTCTAACAGCAGCCGTGAGCAAGACAATGCTCATAGTCGATCTCGTGTGAATTACTTTAACAGGGACCTGTCTTGCACCTGGGTGCTGGGAGTTCTGGCAC
>NW_027773549.1:0-293 GCF_054177405.1 Leptonychotes weddellii | reverse complement strand
GCCGGCCAGCCAACCAAATTTTAAATTAAAAATATTCACTACAGGTCAGTGCTCATAATGATTATGAACTGCTTAAATTTAATTATTTAGGTGGCATATTTTCCTACACTTTTACTCCAATAATATGTATAATTAATACCAAGTATTTTTCTAACATTTATGATACCTAAAAATACAATGAAATTCCAGACTTGATATAATTATTATCTAAGGCCTGTGATATATTTTTCATTTTTTTTCTTGAGGATTTGTGTAAGAAATATTCACATTATCTAAAATCTGTTGCACTTTTA
>NW_027773548.1:0-293 GCF_054177405.1 Leptonychotes weddellii | reverse complement strand
TTTTTTTTTTTTAATGTATTGTTGGATTCCATTTGCTAATATTTTATTGAGGATTTTTCTTCATCTTTGTTCATCAGAGGTATTGGCCTCTATTTCTCTCTCTCTCTCTCTTTTTTTTTTTTTATAGTGTCTTTATCTCGTTTTGGTATCAGGGTAATGCTGGCCTCATAGAATGAATTTGGAAGCTTTCCTTCCTCTTCTACTTTTTGGAATAGTAGTTTGAGAAGAATGGGTATTAACTTTTCTTTAAATGTTAGGTAGAATTCACCTGTGAAGCCGTCATGTCCTGGACC
>NW_027773547.1:0-293 GCF_054177405.1 Leptonychotes weddellii | reverse complement strand
TTTGCTAGATCCTTTGTTCGAAAAATAAGTAAAATGTATAATTATTTGTCATAATAGAAGTCCATGTTTTGTATCTAGAAGTACTCTTGCAGCAAAAAAAAAAAAAAAAAAAGAAAAGTATTTCTTTGAAAATCACTAACAAAAATTTTGGAGGGTATGAGATTTTTGCCTTAATGCAACCAAACAGTTTAGCTTGCCAGTTTCATAGATGTTAGCAGGAGACTGGTGACTCCTGAGTCAAGGACAAGAGCATGGCAGGCAGTATGAATTTAATTTTTTGCATCTGTTTTCTC
>NW_027773546.1:0-293 GCF_054177405.1 Leptonychotes weddellii | reverse complement strand
CTCCTAACTAAATTTGCCTTGCAGATCCGTACATGTTACCAAGAGATACTTTAAAAAATAACCAAATAACTGGGAAAATTTTGGCTTGTCTGCATCAAGATCTTTAGATATTTTTCATAATTCAAACCTGTTTTTGGTTTGAATGGTTTAAATTTTAACGGGAGATTAGACCATAGCATAACCTAATAACTAACATTTTTGGGGGGGAAATGTTTTAAGAAATGCCTTGCGGTCTCAGCTTTAAAAGTAGTTGCTGTGGGCCACCTGGGTGGCTCAGTCAGTTAAGCGTCTGC
>NW_027773545.1:0-293 GCF_054177405.1 Leptonychotes weddellii | reverse complement strand
GGAACCAGGTAATTAAACAAAATTAAACAGATTTCTTTACAAAAGGAATTATGAATTGCTAATGTAGATTGTGAATATATTGTGATTTCTGTGAGTGTTAGATGATCTGATATTTATAGGAAACTTAGGATAAGCATCCAGTATATGCTCAATACAAGTTAATTATTTGTGTTGTTGTTACTACCCAAGAGGGACGTCCAACAGGAGTGACCTGGTAACCCTTTCCCTACTGAGTAACTCTGGATAGCAGAATACTGAGAAACATTCGGCTGGGAAGTTTCCCTAATATCTAT
>NW_027773544.1:0-3741 GCF_054177405.1 Leptonychotes weddellii | reverse complement strand
CCAGTAGTGCAGTTGCTGGGTCGTAAGGGTAGCTCTACTTTCAACTTTTTGAGGAACCTCCATACTGTCTTCCAGAGTGGCTGCACCAACTTGCATTCCCACCAACAGTGTAGGAGGGTTCCCCTTTCTCTGCATCCTCGCCAACATCTGTCGTTTCCTGACTTGTTAATTTTAGCCATTCTGGCTGGTGTGAGGTGCTATCTCATTGTGGTTTATTTTTGTATTTCCCTGATGCCAGGTGATGTTGAGCACTTTTTCATGTGTCTATTGGCCATTTGGATGTCTTCTTTGCAGAAATGTCTGTTCATGTCTTCTGCCCGTTTCTTGATTAGATTATTTGTTCTTTGGGTTTTGAGTTTGTTAAGTTCTTTATAGATTTTGGATACTAGCCCTTTATCTGATATGTCATTTGCAAATACCTTCTCCCATTCTGTCAGTTGTCTTTTGGTTTTGTTGACTGTTTCCTTTGCTGTGCAAAAGCTTTTTATCTTGATGAAGTCCCAAGAGTTCATTTTGCCTTTGTTTCCCTTGCCTTTGGAAACATGTGTAGCAAGAAGTTGCTGTGGCTGAGATCGAAGAGATTGCTGCCTGTGTTCTCCTCAAGGATTTTGATGGATTCCTGTCTCACATTGAGGTCTTGCATCCATTTTGTGTCTAGTTTTGTGTGTGGTGTAAGGAAATGGTCCAGTTTCATGCTTCTACATGTGGCTGTCCAATTTTCCCAACACCATTTGTTGAAGAGACTGTCATTTTTCCATTGGATATTCTTTCCTGCTTTGTTGAAGATTAATTGACCATAGATAGAGTTGAGGGTCCATTTCTGGGTTCTCTGTTCTGTTCCATTGATCTATGTGTCTGTTGCCAGTACCATACTGTCTTGATGATTACAGCTTTGTAATAGAGCTTGAAGTCCAGAATTATGATGCCACCAGCTTTGGTTTTCTTTTTCAAATTCCTTTGGCTATTCAGGGTCTTTTCTGGTTCCATACAAATTTTAGGATTATTTGTTCCGGTTCTGTGAAAAAAGTTGATGGTATTTTAATGGGATTGCATTGAATGTGTAGATTGCTCTAGGTAGCATTGACATCTTCACAATACTTGTTCTTCCAGTCCATGAGCATGGAACGTTTTTCCATTTCTTTGTGTCTTCCTCAATTTCTTTCATGAGTATTCTATAGTTTTCTGAGTACAGATCCTTTGCCTCTTTGGTTAGGTTTATTCCTAGGTATCTTATGGTTTTGGGTGCAATTGTAAATAGGATCGACTCCTTAATTTCTCTTTCTTCTGTCTCGTTGGTGTATAGAAATGCAACTGATTTCTGTGCATTGATTTTATATCCTGCCACGTTGCTGAATTCCTGTTTGAGTTCTAGCAATTTGGGGGTGGAGTCTTCTGGGTTTTCCACATAGAGTATCACTTATGTCTCATTTTAACAGTGTTTTATTTGGAGTTTGTCATTCTTACATGGAATTATATACCTTTATTCTCATTTCAGATGTTAAAATCAGGCTCCTGTCAAGTGAGCTAGAATGTGTCTGTCATGTTGAGTGGGGGAGGAATATCAGTGTTCTGCAATGTGCAGTATATATAAATAAGATCATGGGCTTTGAAACCAGACACCTGGGTGTTCCTCTCAGCTTCACCACTTACTAGTTGTCTTCTTTGGGCAAGGTACTTAAACTCTGTAGAACTCAATTTTATCACCTCTAAAAATGAGGATGCCAAGGTTATCGTGGGGATTAATGAAAGTGCATGTAAAGTGCTTGACATAGTGCCTGGCATATGGGAAGTTAAGCATAATGGGGTCCCTGGCATTGAAGATGTTCAGACAAAATCTGTGACCTGCCATTATTGTGATAACAGTGAGATTCTGCAACTTTATAAAATATGTTTGTCAGTATATTAATTTTAAAAATCAGCTATGTTATAAATATGCTAGATAAAGTATAAAGTATTTTAGTTATTAAAAATAAAAAGTAATTAATAATTTTTAAATTCTTGAAACTAGCAGAGTTTTTTAGATTACTTGGATAGCCTAACCTTTATTTCCCCTCTCCATCAGTGATACTGAAAGGTACCAGAGAGTTTTTTTGACCTTGACTTTCAAGCTTCATTTCAAAATTGAAATGATTCTTATGAGAGGCAGAAAGTGGTTACTACCTTAAATAATCTTACAGCATTTGGTATAAGTACCTTAATTTGGGAAGTCTGATGAGCAAGTTTCTTGAAACGGAACCTCTTTGTTGTCTCTTCATTCTCTTTCCTGGTCCTAATTTCAGCATTATCACCTTTTCCTATCTAGTATTTCCTTTCTTAACCAGTTAAAATTAGTTACTTGCCAACCATCGTACTGGCAGCATTGTAAACCTGGCCTAGAAGAGAGAAAGCTACAGCAGTAGGACAAATGGTCTAAAGTAGGCATTTGAGTTAACAGTGAGCCCGTCCATCCTCATTCCTTTATGCCTTTTTACTGTATTCTTTTATTCTTAACAGAAGAATTTTCTACTTAGTGGTGGTTTAGAGCTGTTACAGTGTTTCTTCTTATTTTATGTATTTTTTCAAGTATAGGTAGCTATGAATTACATGGAGGGAAATGACATTTGTTTTTGTAATTTAAAAAAATGGCTAAATGATAGAAAATAAAAAGGAGGAAATCAGTAAAACTATGATTTATATTTACTAAAGTTTTATATAGAACTTACAAAAAATAATTTGTCTCAGAATTTTAGGCTTCATTATCTTACAGAATTGTCTTTAATTAATATACTAACCTAAAATATTTACAGACTCATTTAAGGCTTTCTTATGTAAATTACATTGTAAAAATAAGGTACTTTAACTGATTTGACTTTTTTGCTTATTGGTTCCTTATTTTTCATAAAGGTCAGTTGAAAAAGTTAACTTTAATTTTATGTTGTTCAACATAAAGGAGAAAAGAAGTCAAGTCAAAAAAAAGAAAGGATAAAACCAAAAAAGATTATGAAGAGTCAACACATAAAAAATCCAGATTATCTTCTGCAGAAGAGACCTCTAAGAAAAAGGAAAAAGGTACAAGGGAATTAAAATATAATAACCTACTCACATTTTTTTTTTTTTAAAGATCTTATTTACTTATTTGACAGAGAGAGACATAGCAAGAGAGGGAACACAAGCAGGGGGAGTGGGAGAGGGAGAAGCAGGCTTCCCGCTGAGCAGGGAGCCTGATGCGGGGCTCCATCCCAGGACCCTGGGACCATGACCTGAGCCGAAGGCAGACGCTTAATGACTGAGCCACCCAGGCGCCCCCCTAGTCACATTTTTTAACATGAAATGTAATCTGCTATATGTGTCAAATGTAGGATTTAATTGGTGAATGCATTTAGATTTCTGTTTTATACTAGATGAAAGGGGGGGAGCGCCTGGGTGGCTCAGTTGGTTAAGCGTCCAACTTTTGATTTTGGCTCAGGTCATGATCTTGGGGTCGTGAGATTGAACCCCAAGTCAGGCTTGTGCAGGGCATGGAGCCTGCTTAAGATTCTCTCTCTCCATCTCCCTCTGCCCCCCCCCCCACTCGTTCTCTCTCTCAAATAAAAAATAAATCTCATAGTAGCTGAAACTGGTTGGGGAATTTTAAAGATTTTTTTTTTAAGAGAAGGGGGGAGGAACAGAGGGAGAGGGAGAGAATCTTAAGCAGGCTCCATGCCCAGCGTGGAGCCGGAGCCCAGCACAGAGCATGATGCAGGGCTTGATCTCAGGATCCTG
>NW_027773543.1:0-293 GCF_054177405.1 Leptonychotes weddellii | reverse complement strand
TTCCAGCCAGAGGGTATCTGGCTCTGTCCAGAGACATTTTTAGTGATTACAATTCAGTGGGCTATGTGTGGTAGGGAGGGATAGGGAGATGTTATTACTGCCATATGATGAGAGGAAGCCAGAGATGTTGCTATATCCCAATGTGCTCAGAACAGCCCCCCCCCCTCCAAAACAAGGTATTATCTGGTCCAAAATGTCAATAGTGCTAACATCTATGACTAACTCACATCTATGACTGTGTCACTATTGTGGTTTTGATAAAGAAAGCAGGACATAGAGGTGTCTCTGGGAAA
>NW_027773542.1:0-293 GCF_054177405.1 Leptonychotes weddellii | reverse complement strand
TCCACCCCGGGGGGCTGCAGTTCATTGGCGCGACCCCGCCGCTCCGGGTTTCCACCCCGGGCGCTGCCCTAAAGTCCTTTCCCCAACGCTACCAGTCTGCGAGTCTGTGCCCCGTCCGCAGCACACGAGGCTGTCACTCACCGGCGGTGTAGGATCCTCACGGCCAGGCACCCTCCCGCTGCCATTATCCTCTGATATCAGCTCTCTGCTTCGTACCTCAAAACCAAATGCCTGCAATATTCTGTTTGTAGAGATCCAGATCTTCTTACATCTCAGGCTGGTTTCATGGGTGC
>NW_027773541.1:0-293 GCF_054177405.1 Leptonychotes weddellii | reverse complement strand
TCCTATTACACATTCCTTTAACACCTCCTGACTTGCACTCTGCCCAGTTGTGATTTGCTGTTGGTGGAATTCTTTAAGCTCTGTCTCCTCTAGCAGAGCACAAGCTCCACAAAGGCAAGAATCATGTCAGTTACAGGTCCACCATTGTTTGGTGAGCAGGAAGAGGGCTAACATTTTGCACAATTCTTTTTTTTTTTTTAAAGATTTTATTTATTTATTTGAGAGAGAGAGAATGAGAGAGAGAGAACACCTGAGAGGGGATAGGGTCAGAGGACGAAGCAGACTCCCTGCCG
>NW_027773540.1:0-293 GCF_054177405.1 Leptonychotes weddellii | reverse complement strand
GTTCCATGAGACACAGAGAACCAAAGTGAGGGTTCTATTTAGATGAAAACCAAAGGCGTCTCTTCCGGTTGATTAACTTGTACTTCTACAATTCTTTTTTTTTTTTAAAAGATTTTATTTATTTATTTGACAGAGAGAGGCACAGCGAGAGAGGGAACACAAGCAGGGGGAGTGGGAGAGGGAGAAGCAGGCTTCCCGCTGAGCAGGGAGCCCGATGCAGGGCTCGATCCCAGGACCCTGGGATCATGACCTGAGCCGAAGGCAGACGCTTAACGACTGAGCCACCCAGGCAC
>NW_027773539.1:0-293 GCF_054177405.1 Leptonychotes weddellii | reverse complement strand
GGGATCGAGTCCCGCATCGGGCTCCTTGCTCCGCGGGAAGCCTGTTTCTCCCTCTGCCTCTGTCTCTAATGAATAAATAAATAAAATCTTTAAAAAAATAAAATAAAATAAAAATCCATTTAAAATGACAGAACTTACCTAATAGGTGTGGTTAAGCCACACAATTATTGAACTCCAATTTAGGGCCCACATTCTAAGGTTTTGGCCCTGCATCAAAAGATTAACAAATAAATATAGGTGATGTTTTCATCCAAACAAAAACAAAAACAAAAGTTTTCAATATGTATACATTA
>NW_027773538.1:0-293 GCF_054177405.1 Leptonychotes weddellii | reverse complement strand
ATTACACTGTTACCTGGACATGATCAATTTCACTGTCACTGTTTTTTTTCTCCAACTCTCTTTTCTCCTTCCTTGTTTTCAGACAGAACAAGATGGCTACCACTCATAGTGTAAATTGAGCACCTATCGGCACATGTCCACTCCTTGTCTTGGGATGAAATGGGAGGTATTCAGGAATGTGTTCTGGTGGAGACTGGGCTACTTGGCCCTGTACCAGCTGGATTTTATCACCCGTGGCAGTGAAGGAAAGAAATAGCATGTCTGCAGTGAGACAAATAGCAGGGGCTCTGGCA
>NW_027773537.1:0-293 GCF_054177405.1 Leptonychotes weddellii | reverse complement strand
AGCATAGGTTTGATGATGTGATGGTCTCAGAAGTTGAAAAACCATTGTTTACAAATGGAAATCTCTTGTAAAAGTTTATTTTTTAAGTTGATTCTTTTTTTTTTTTTTAAGATTTTATTTATTTATTTGAGACAGAGAGAATGAGAGAGAGAGAGCACATGAGATGGGGGAGGGTCAGAGGCAGAAGCAGGCTCCCTGCTGAGCAGGGAGCCTGATGCGGGACTCGATCCAGGGACTCCAGGATCATGACCTGAGCCGAAGGCAGTCGCTTAACCAACTGAGCCACCCAGGCG
>NW_027773536.1:0-293 GCF_054177405.1 Leptonychotes weddellii | reverse complement strand
CCAGTTTAATACATAGATTAAATTTAGAATTTCCGTTTGTTTTCAAGAAGAACTTATCTGAATCAATTTCATAAATAACCAAGTAGCATCTCCTTTTTTAACAAAAGTATATTTACTCGAGTTTAAAGAGTTATGGGCTGTTTTTGTTTGTTTCTGGATTTGTCCCCTCCCCCCACCCCCCTAAATGAGGATGACCTAGAAGACAAGAAGTAGCAGACAGGAAAGGATGGCAGCCATTCAAGATACCAATGATTTCCCAGAAACAACCTTATTTAAAGTCTTTCTAGATGTGA
>NW_027773535.1:0-293 GCF_054177405.1 Leptonychotes weddellii | reverse complement strand
GGGCCACGCACTCACCGTGCCTCGCTCCTGGCATGTGGCTGTGGGGAGGGCAACACTTAAAATCGAGAGGTGCGGGGCGCCTGGGTGGCTCAGTTGGTTAAGCGTCCAACTCTTGACTTTGGCTCAGCTCGTGATCTCAGGGTGGTGAGATCGAGCCCCAGTCAGCGGGGAGTCTGCTTGAGATTCCTCTCCCTCTGCCTCTCCCCCCGTGCAGGCGCACGCGCTCTCTCTCTCTCTTTCAAATGAAGAAATAAAATCTCTCAAATAAATAAGCAAAATCTTGAACAAAAAAT
>NW_027773534.1:0-3741 GCF_054177405.1 Leptonychotes weddellii | reverse complement strand
AAAAAAAAATCAATGGACTCAAGAGCTATTTAGACAGGGAAATTAATGTTTGGTAATTGATTGAATATGGGGCTAAGATACAAATCTAGGGTCAAATAAAAATTCCATGTACACTAAGAGCAAAGCTTTTGTGGAGCTATTTGTTGAGATAGCAAACACTAGAGGAAGAACAAGTTGGGGGAGGTTAAGGATCATTTTTAAAATTTTAGACATATAATTTGGCCAGGCAAAGGTATGAAGTAAGAAAGTAAATGCATATCTAAAACCCAAGATAAAACTCTTCAGAGGAGATGTGAATTTGATAATTATCTATAAATGAATAGCAACTGAATTCATAGGAAGAGGTGAGGCTAGCCTGGGAGATTGAAAGCAGGCCTCAAATAGAACATCAAAGAACTACAACATTGCATTGTTAAGGTCATTTGAAAGAGATGCTAAGGAAGCCAAAAAATTTGAAAGAAAACAAGGAGAATTTAATGTCACGCATAAAAGGGAAAGGATGTTAGGATGGAGATAAACCTTAGAATGTAGAAGACTATCTATTGTCTGTATGACAGTGGCTTTCTAAGCAGAAATAATCATGAAATCAAAGAAAGTTTAATTTTTAAAAATAAAGTTATCTCAGAGATTAATTTAAAATATAAAGTCAAACAAATTACAGCATGGATAAATGAAAGCAATACCATCTTCTCAGTACCTAATTGAAAAATTTAGACTTCAAAATGACAATTCTACCACTTTTCAGAACCTATCTTTAATGTTTGTGTCCTCCCAAAATTAGTATGCTGAAATCCTAATGCCTACTATGATATTTAGGAGGTGGGGCCTTTGACTGCTGATTAAGTCATGAGAGGCCCAAGAGAGCTCCTTTGAACCTTCTGCCATGTCAGGACACAAAAGAAGTCTGTGGCCTTGAATAAGGCCCTCACCTAACCATGTGGGCACCCTGATGTCTAACATCCAGCCTCTAGAAGAGTGAGAAAGTTTTCTGTTCTTTATAAGTTATCCAGGCTTTGGTATTTTGTTATAGCAGCCTGAACAGACTAAGACACTATCCTAAATAAGGGCCCTAATTTCTTTGGGAGCAGAGATAAGATAGTGCTCCTATATTAGGACTTCCCTGCACAATCAGATTTTTCTAGGCATGGGATACAAATGCATGCATGTTTCCCATAGGCCAGTTAGCCAAGAGATGAAAGCTAGTGTAAGGTAATCTATAGCTACCTAGAACAGTGGCAGGATCCCAGCAACAAGAAATGTAGATAAGACTACAGGGCCTGAAAAAGGCTCCCACGCAACAACCATAGATAGAAGTGTATTCACTCAAATAAAGGGAAGTAATTCCAGGAAAAAGGGACTCAGCCTTAAAATCTCCACCAGAATTCAGAGAGCATAGAGTGTACTTTTGCTGACACCACTACAAGTAGGGACTGTTTGTTTCTTCTTCTCCTCCTTCCCCAAATCTTTCTACTAGAGGGGCTTAAAATGTAGATAGCTAGTTGGAAAAAGAATGAGAAGATACCCCTCTCCCCATACCAACTGTAGGATTCCAACCTGAAGCAGACATGAGCTAGGATGGGGAGAATGATTAGTACCAAATCAAATTCAGAATTCTGTATGCTATATTGGATGGGATATTCAAATAATGAACAGGGTCTGCATTTGCAAATTCAAGAGACTATTACTTCAGATTGAGCAAAATGTCACAGTCCTAATGGATTTTACCCTGGGAAAAATTTTCCTTATTGAATAAGATGTAATGGGATGAAAGAAAAATTAAAATGTTTTGTGCCAGTCCGTGTGTCAATAACCAGTATTATAGCTGGACCAAGCCCTGTGGTTCCTATTATGATTGCAAGATGCTATGTGCCATAACAATCAGGAAACTTTGGTGGAGGCAAGGAAGGGAGAATGTTTATTACTTACAAGTCCAGGAGAGTACACAGAACACCTGGGATCACACAGTGAGGTCACAGTAGAGAGAGACAGTGCATAGGCCTGGGATTCTGCTTTTATTGGGGTAGAGGGTGAGGGCCTAAAGTTTCACAGAATCATTCTTTATTGATAAATATAAAACATAAGAGCAGGGAGAAGGAAGGGTCAAAGATGGCAACATACAAAGACCCTGAACTTACGTCCTTCACAGACACACCAAATCTACACCCATTTATAAAGTAATTCCTTCTGAAGAACAAGCAAGGGCTGACTGAACAGCTTCTGCACAACAAAAGATAGATTACATAGAGAACAGAAAGAAAAATGGAGCCATGGTAACAAAGGGAATCTCTATCCTGGACACTGTGAACTGCAGCGGGGA
Organism: Leptonychotes weddellii; assembly: GCF_054177405.1. Classification (NCBI taxonomy): domain Eukaryota; kingdom Metazoa; phylum Chordata; class Mammalia; order Carnivora; family Phocidae; genus Leptonychotes; species Leptonychotes weddellii. The sequence goes on along the minus strand of NW_027773534.1, from coordinate 1,424 downwards.
GGGATAATACTAAGGAGCTGTGAGCAGATTCATCTGACCGGGGCAACTAGAATATCAGGGAGCTGGTCCTAGAGCCCTGCCTAACAGTGGGGTGAGCTGCTGCAACTCCGTCTAGGTTTGAGAGACCAGCGAATGTTACAGTTCATGCTCCACACCCCCCCCACTTTGATAGCACAGATGGGGGAAAACTCCATGCACCATAGCCAGCCAGCTGTCTCAGTGAGCCCCGGGTACATAACCCACACTAACCCCAAATAACCTGGGGCACAGAAAAAAAAAAAAAGAAGAAGAAGAACTACTAAAATACAAAGGATCCAGCCCTCGAACTCTGCCAAGTGATGGGTGGAGAGCTGCTGCAACTCTCTCCAGGTCAATCATTACTTGATGAGCACCCCAGTTTGTGTTTCCCTTCCAGCTGATAGCACAGTCAAGAGCAGGATCTAGACACTCAGCCAGGCCACTGCCTCCATGATCCCTGAGCCCCTAGCCCAAATCAGATTAGTACCAGACCTAACCATCCCACAGTAGTGGCCCAAGCACAGCACACACTGTGATATTCCTGGTCAGGTCTTGCTACAGCTCCAGCCATCTTGCCAAGGTAACACAGGTATAAAACACTCCAGGCCTGAACCACTTTAGCTCTAGACAACTCACCAGGGAACATCCTGGGACACCCCAGCTTGCACCAACTTCAGTTTCAGCTGTCCTATGAGGGCACCCTCTGTGTGGAGAGTGCTGGGAAAATGTGGGTTGCACCTACTTTAAGGTCAACTGTCCTGCCAGGGCACCCTCAGGGTGGAAAGCCCTAGAACCACCATGGCCCATGCCCATTTCAGTTTCAGATGTCCTGTCAGGAAATTCTCTGCACAGACAGCCCCAAAATTGGCCTAGCCTGAACCCACCTCAACTCTGGTCATCCCACCAGGGTGGCCACAGCAGAGTGCCCCAGGACCCCAAGACCACACCAGTAATAGCACCAGCCAGCCAAAGGCACCAGGCACACACAATCTACACAGGAAATAACCACACACAAGATGGTTAGATTAGAAGTAGTTGTCCCTCCTAATTCAGAGAAATAAAAAGTAAAAAAAAAAAGAAAAAAGAAACAAAGAAACAAAAAGTAAAGCAAAATGAGGAGACAGAAGAATATGCTTCAAATAAAAGAATAAGACAAACCTCAGTGGGGGGGAAATCACCTAAATGAAACAGATAAGTAATCTGCTTTATACAGAGATCAAAATAGTGGTCATAAAGATGCTAACCAGACTAGAGAGAGGAGGGGATGAATTCAGTGAGAATTTCAACACAGAGATATAAAGTATAAAACAGAATCAGAGTTTGAGAATACAATAACCAAATGAAAAATACACTAGAGACTGCATGCAGGTGCCCCCCAAGCCCACTGGGCGCCAGATCCCCGAGTG
>NW_027773533.1:0-293 GCF_054177405.1 Leptonychotes weddellii | reverse complement strand
CTGGGTCTCACCATCTTCCTGGCCCATTTCCCGAAGCTGCGAACTCCCTTCCCGACCATGCAAGACGACACAGACTTCCACCTTATCTTCTTCGAGGCTTTTCTTTGGATCTCGCTGCAGATGTTGCAGAAGGAACACGGTGACTTTTCAGGGCTGCAGCTCCCCAAGAGGCAAGCGAGAGAGACGTAATTACCTTGGCAGTGACAGGTGTGCCTGCCGGCTTTGCCCCAGGAAATACCACCCAGCCATCAGGAAGGGCCTGACAGCGCCCACACTTGGCGGGGGGAGTAGCA
>NW_027773532.1:0-293 GCF_054177405.1 Leptonychotes weddellii | reverse complement strand
GTTGTCACTAAAAAAAAAAAAAGCAATGGCAATGATGTGATGTGATGCAGGTGTTATTTAATAAATACTACAACGGTAAGCATTTTGCAATATATAAGTGTATCAAATCAACACATTGTGCCCTTTAAACTTACACAGTGTTACAATTCAATTATATCTCAACAAAGCCGGCGGAGGCGGGGGGCACCGGTGGAGGGTACTGGGTTGGCGCTCCTCACTAGAGAGAATAAGCTAGCAAGAATGGGTAAAAATCAGACCCCAACCAATTAGCTTCAGATGAAGTTAACTCCAGA
>NW_027773531.1:0-293 GCF_054177405.1 Leptonychotes weddellii | reverse complement strand
CAGAATTCCTTCACAGTCGCTTCAGTTCCAGAAGGCTGACTGCAGATGTTTCCAGCCACTTTTTCCCTCTGGCCAGGGGCGTCTAGGAGGTGTGCGGCAAGTTGGAGGTACTGCACAGAGTCCCCTGTGGCTGTCAAGCGAGAGCTTGTGTGAGGGGAAGAAGCCCTTCTCACCAAGCTAGATCCATCCTCTATAGGCCAGACAGGGCATTAGAGCCGAGAGCTGGTTTTAGACGGTCCTCAGTCCATTGTTCAACCAAGACAGGGAGGCCAAAAGTCTTGAGAAGGAACACC
>NW_027773530.1:0-293 GCF_054177405.1 Leptonychotes weddellii | reverse complement strand
TCTTTCTTCTTTTTTTAAGGGCACCATCCAAAAGTTGCACTCATCGCTTCCTGTCACATGACTTGGACATACCCTGGGCACATGGTCATGGCAGCTCCAGGGGATGCTGGGAAACGGAGTCTTCCTTCTCCAGCCTGGTGTCTACTTTTCAAAAGAGAGAGTGGATCTGGGAGAGGGACGTCTAGCAGTCTGCCGCACGCATGGCTTTCCGTGTTCCTTTTTATCTTCCATAGTTAGTGAAATCATCCTGCCCCGTACTTCTGATTCCATTTTTACCTGTTTCTTCCTTCCCT
>NW_027773529.1:0-293 GCF_054177405.1 Leptonychotes weddellii | reverse complement strand
ACTTAGTGGGTTTTAAACTTGATTCCCTCTAGGACACAAAGCCCGTGGGTTCCAAGGCCGGGGCAGAAAATGCAGAAAGGCAGCACATCTGAGGACATTTGCAACCACAGCGTTGGATCAGGGTTACATGAAAGTTCCCTTCTGTGGCGTCCAATTTCAGGTGCCTTTTCACCAGGGTACATCTTTTTTTTTTTTTTTTTCCCTCCCCGGAGAAAATTATTTCTCAGAGTGCTTGTAAGATTCTCCTGCTTTTCCAGATAGAGTCCTTCACCTGGCTTTGGTTAAAACTTATT
>NW_027773528.1:0-293 GCF_054177405.1 Leptonychotes weddellii | reverse complement strand
GATGAGCTTGGATTAAAATTAGTATTCTGGGGCGCCTGGGTGGCTCAGTTGGTTAAGCGACTGCCTTCGGCTCACGTCATGATCCTGGAGTCCCGGGATCGAGTCCCGCATCGGGCTCCCTGTTTGGCAGGGAGTCTGCTTCTCCCTCTGACCCTCCTCCCTCTCATGCTCTCTGTCTCTCATTCTCTCTCTCTCAAATAAATAAATAAAATCTTTAAAAAAAAAATTAGTATTCTGCTTTCTTATTTTAATGTACATTACTAATATTTTCATCTTAGACATTACAATTTTAT
>NW_027773527.1:0-293 GCF_054177405.1 Leptonychotes weddellii | reverse complement strand
ACTGGGTGCCCCAAGCACATAGGAGGCCTGACCTCCGCTGTAGGAGGAGAGTAGGCAGGAGTGAGCGCAGGGCCCTACTGCCCTGTGCCCCCACGTGGCACTCTGGATGGGAAAAGCTGTCCCCTTCAGCTCACCTGCCTGTCCATGGCTGGACGCCCAGGGCTGGGTGGTACCTCCCAGGGGTGGTCCTGAGAAGCAGTGGGATTGGGGGTGGGGATCGGATAGGGCCCTCTGGCCGGACCCTGGGCCCAGCCTGGGAGGAGGCAGAGATGTCCTGGGACCCTGGTGGATCA
>NW_027773526.1:0-293 GCF_054177405.1 Leptonychotes weddellii | reverse complement strand
TGACCTGAGCCGAAGGCAGTCGCTTAACCAACTGAGCCACCCAGGCGCCCTGTTCTCTTTATTTTTAATTAAAATTTTGCATGAACATTTATCAGTTAAGTCAGTCTCCTGAGACCTTCTTTCCCCAGAATGGTAAACTGGGATGTTAAATAAACCATTAAAATGGAACAATATTTGAGATGTGTGACTATTTGAGCCTATTTTTGGCTTTCAGTTAATAAAATAAAAAAAAAATTATTAAGCACTTTCAGTATTCTTGTATTAGCTGTTGGGCATCCTGGTTAACCATGCAG
>NW_027773525.1:0-293 GCF_054177405.1 Leptonychotes weddellii | reverse complement strand
TATGTTGGTGTGTGTGTGTTGGTGTGTGTGTGTGTTGGTGTGTGTTGGTGTGTGTCTGTGTTGGTGTGTGTTGGTGTGTGTGTGTTGGTATGTGTGTGTTGGTGTGTGTCTGTGTTGGTGTGTGTTGGTGTGTGTGTGTTGGTGTGTGTCTGTGTTGGTGTGTGCTGGCACAAGTATGGAACCATGACTATAACGTGACTTCCACTTTTCACGGACATCATGTGCACAGTTCATGTGTTCAGTACGTCTTGTGAGTCACTCTTCATATTTTAAGCACAAAGGTAATGCCATCA
>NW_027773524.1:0-293 GCF_054177405.1 Leptonychotes weddellii | reverse complement strand
AGGTTTCAAAAGAACTTTCATGTGCTAAAGAGGACCTATAAGATGGAGGCCTTGCCGTCGTCAAGTTAAGGTTGTTTTTCCTTCTAGTAAGGCGTTAACAGTAAGATAGTTGGGAGCTTCCTGGAGGAACATTACACTTTGCCCACTTCAAGTATCTGTCAATGGCCTGCAGACTGTAAGTATATTTAATTGTATCTACGTTCCCTTCTAGAAGCTAGGCCATTGATAGAAATGCTTTGTTCTTGTAAATTGCTAAGACTTTTGTAGACTGAGGGAGACTCATATCTTGCAGG
>NW_027773523.1:0-3743 GCF_054177405.1 Leptonychotes weddellii | reverse complement strand
CTTTGTGATACTTTGTTCCACTGTCTGTAGGAACTAATACAGCATCTATATTAAATATTACTGTAGACATTTAGTTTTCTTTTATTTTTTCATTTCATTTTAAATATCTCTCCCTACCCCACCTTCCACGTACTCTCCTTCCCGGACCTGCGCACAGTATGACAGACAACTCTTAACCTTAGTTTATTATTATATTTTATTGAGGTATAATTTCCATATAATATTAGTTTCAGGTGTACAACTAATGACTGGATATATGCATATACTGTGAAATGATCACCACAGTAAGTCTAGTTAATATCCGTTACCTCATGTAGTTACAGATTTTTTTTCCTGTTGTGAGGACTTTTAGGATCTATTCTCTTAGCACATTTCAAGTATGCCATACAATATTATTAACTATAGTCACTGTGCTGTATGTTACATCTCAATGACTTATTTATTTTATAACTAGAAATTTGTACATTTGGACTTCTTTCACCCATTTCACTCACTCTCCATCCCCTGTGACAATGACCAATCTGCTTTCTGTACCCAAGAGCTTTCCTTGTCTTTTCTTTTTTTTAAGATTCCATATATAAAAGATCATATTTGTCTTTCTCTGAGTTGTTTTGCTTAGCACGATGGTTTCATTGTTCATCCATGTTGTCACAAATGACAAGATTCCATTTTTTATGGCTGGATAATATTACCATATATATTACAATATGTATACGCACATACACACACACTACAATTTCTTTATCCATTAATTTGTCATTAGACACTTACGTTGTTTCCATATTTTGACTACAGTAAGTAACACTGCAATGAACATGAATGTGCATATATCTTTTTGAATTGCTTTTGTTTTCTTTGGATGTATACCCAGAAGTGGGATCGCCGGATCATACAGCTCTATTTTTTAATTTTTTGGAACCTCCATACCATTTCCACAGTGGCTTCACCAGTTTGCATTCCCATCAACACTGCACGAGAGGTTTCCTTTCCTCCACATCCTCACCAACACCTGTCATTTCTTGCCCTTTTTGACAGTAGCCATTCTAACACATATGGGATATCTCATACATACAGTGTTTATGGTGAATATTACTGTAGACATATTTAAACATACATACTTATTTTTAAATTGGTTCAATATTTAATTTTTCTTTAGAGAGTCATATATATTCTTTAATAATACCTTAAATATTAAAAATATTAACTCTTTCCAGATTTTCTTCAATATTTCCTGTTGATTTCTATATATGTAATATATACACTTACCTAACTATATACATGTATGTACTTCTGTGTGTATGTGTATATATATATATACACATATAAATGTATGCAGACTACACACACACATATATATAATTTCTACCCACAACTCTGCTAGCAAATGTTTATCTGAAGAACTGTTACTTATTTTCTTTTTAGAATAATAAGGCAGATACAAAGGAGCTTAATGCTCAGATAATGGAATATATTTTAGAATATACTAGCAGAGTAGATAGATTTGTGACTATTTTTAAGAGGATAGCAGTTTAAAAAATATTTCTGAACTTTTTTTTGAATGTCTTTCTTAAGTCACAGAAAAAATATGTACTCCATTAGCTACTTGGAAAAGGAATTCCTTTTCTTTTCTTTCTTTCTTTCTTTCTTTCTTTCTTTCTTTCTTTCTTTCTTTCTTTTTCTTTCTTTCTTTCTTTCTTTCTTCTTTCTTTCTTTCTCTTTTTTTTTTTTGATGGAGCCTTCCATGATTCATTGTTTGCCTATGACACCCAGTGCTCCATGCAATACGTGCCCTCCTTAATACCCATCACCAGGCTAACCCACCCCCCCACTCCCCCTCCCTTCTAGAACGCTCGGTTTATTTCTCAGAGTCCATAGTCTCTCATGGTTCATCTCCCCCTCTGATTTCCCCCCCTTCATTTTTCCCTTCTTACTATCTTTTTTTTTTTTTACATATAATGTATTATTTGTTTCAGAGGTACATGTCTGTGATTCATCAGTCTTACACAAGGAATTCCTTTTCTTAAAACACAAATTGCTATAATTTTATGTTTCCTGCAGCATTTGTGCATGTAAGGAGGGGTGCCTCCACATTGATCTCACAGCACAATAGTAGGATAAAAATAGTATTAACAATAAACAATGAAAGCTCTCATTTACTGAGTGCCTATCATGTGACCCATTCTATGTTAAGTCTCTTGAATATATAAAACTGAGTCCTTGAAAAATACATGCAAGATGTTACCATCTCCACTTTCAGATCAGAAGTTAGAGCCTCCAAAAAGTTACATAATTTTCCTATATTTAAACATCTTTTATGGGGACGTCTAGGTGGCTCACTCAGTTAAGCATCTCCCTTCAGCTCAGGTCATGATCCCAGGGTCCTAGGATCAAGTCCCGCATTGTGTTCCTTGCTCAGCGGGGAGCCTGCTTCTCCCCTCTATCTGCCACTCTTTTTTTTTTTTAAGATTTTATTTATTTATTTGACAGAGAGAGAGACACAGCGAGAGAGGGAACACAAGCAGCAGGAGTGGGAGAGGGAGAAGCAGGCTCTCCACTGAGCAGGGAGCCCGATGTGGGACTCGATCCCAGGACCTTGGGACCATGACCTGAGCCGAAGGCAGACGCTTAACAACTGAGCCATCCAGGAGCACCCCTGCCACTCCTCCTGCTTGTGTTCTCTCTCTCTCTGAAAAATAAATAAACAAAATCTTAAAAAAAAAAATAAACATCTTTAATGTACCTAAGCAAGGCTTTAAACTCTGGTCTCTTACACCAAGATTTTACACAATGTCTTCCCAAATCTTCATTCCTCTTTCCTTTCCTCTTTGGGAAAGACGGATATTCTCACATTGAAAATACAGATAAGTTTTGGTGATGGTTATTTGCATCCAAAATAGCAGAAGAAATCAATTAGACACACTTACCTTTTCATCCACAGAATAAAGGATGATTTTAAACTCAAATTTAATGTGTGATATTTATGACTGGAATGCTCTTGGGAATATACTTAGAAAGAATTCTTGTAGGTAGCTTCTCCCAGGCACTATGCTCATATTTATTAATTGTTGCTTGGAACGGATGATAGGAGTTTCTCCAGACACGGAATGCTATGTACAATGTAGACATTTGACAAAAGTGAAATGCTATCTTTTTGTTTTAAAAATCAACATATAGGGATGCCTTGGTGGCTCAGTCGGGTAAGTGTCTGCCTGGGTCCTGGGATCGAGCCCCACATCGGGCTCCCTGCTCGGGGGGGGCCTGCTTCTCCCTCTGCCTGCCGCTCCCCCTGCTTGTGCTCTCTCTCTCTCTCTCTCAAGGGCCCTCTCTCTCTCTCTGGCAATTAAATAAATAAAATCCTTTTTTAAAAAAAAGCAACATATAAATAAACAACTTTCTGTTTAATATATTACTTAATAGGGGTCAAAAGGAACATATTCTTAAGCACCTTTCTTGCTTTCAAGCAATCCTTTAGAAAATAAATAATTTTCTATGTACACATAAAGGAGATATGTGGTTTAATTTTCTTTTCAAAAAGCCCGAAGCTCATTCAGGGCTTCTTGCCCATTTGGAATCATCCTGTTCTAACAGCTATTAAGAACAAGCCTCGGGGCGCCTGGGTGGCTCAGTTGGTTAAGCGACTGCCTTCGGCTCAGGTCATGATCCTGGAGTCCCGGGATCGAGTCCCGCATCGGGCTCCCTGCTCGGCAGGGAGTCTGCTTCTCCCTCTGACCCTCCTCCCTCTC
>NW_027773522.1:0-293 GCF_054177405.1 Leptonychotes weddellii | reverse complement strand
ATCTGCTGCTGCTGGAGGAGCAGCTTCTCTCGTCCCTGCCTCCAGCAAAGGATGGGGCACTCAGGTCCCTCTGCCCCTCCTCTGTCCGGGCTGAACTGGCAGCGGATTCCCACAAGTGGCAAGGACAGGGGGACTGAAGCCTACCCTGCCCTTTTCACTCATCCCAGCTCAAGGCAAAGGCTGGGTGTTTGCCTCCTGCCGACACTTGAATTCTCCATCACTGTCGGGAGTGGATGCAGCGGTCGGGAGGAAGAGATGCTGTGATTTGTCATCTAGTGCTGAGTTCAGAGCTT
>NW_027773521.1:0-293 GCF_054177405.1 Leptonychotes weddellii | reverse complement strand
CCCTCTGCCCCTCCCCCTGCTTGCATGTGCGTGCACTCCCTAATTAATCAATTAATTAAAACAACATACAGTTATTATCTCATAGTTTCTGTGGGTATGCTGTCTGGGCACAGTCAAACTGGGTTCTCTACTCAGAGATTCACAAGGCTGCAGTGATAGTGTCAGCCAGGGCTGTGGTCTCCTCTGAAGCTCAAGGTCGTCTTCCAAACTCAAGTAATTGTTGGCAGATCTCCTTTGCCTGAAGCTGCAGAACTCATAGCAACTTGCTTTCTGAAGATTGGTAGATGAGTCTC
>NW_027773520.1:0-293 GCF_054177405.1 Leptonychotes weddellii | reverse complement strand
TCTTCACACAGCTCATTCTGGCAGGAGACAGGGAGCAGTAAATACCACAACCCCATATGATCTACGTCTGTTACAGGAGTGGAGAGCATGGGACAAGGAAGTAGAGCAGGGTGTGGAAGTGAGGGGTGCAGGAGGGCTGTGGGCAGGCTCCACAAGGTGCTCCATAAGGTGGTCAGTGTAGGCAGTGAGATGGGAATGAAATTTGGTGGAGGTTGTGTGTCATCCTGTGAGGATCCTCCTGGATTGAGGCTTTCTATCATGCGGAGCAGCCAGAGCAAAGCCGGCAGTGTGCC
>NW_027773519.1:0-293 GCF_054177405.1 Leptonychotes weddellii | reverse complement strand
ATGGCAGGGGAAGCCTGCTGTCTAGGCCCGGCCGACAGGCTGCCCGGCCGGGAGAAGGCGGTGAGACCTCACTCCGTCCTTCCTGCCCTGGGAATGAGGGTTCTGCTCGTCCCACCTTACACTCTGCGGTCATGAAGTGCCACCCAGAGCATCTATCTTAAGGTGAGAATATTTATTGGTTAATGTGACGGTTCCGGCACCTCTGTGTTGCTGCTGGGGGAGCTGAGGTGTCCAAGGTGGTGTGGTTTTGCTCCAATACACAGAGATGGCACGGGGGACAGCCAGTCTCTCCC
>NW_027773518.1:0-293 GCF_054177405.1 Leptonychotes weddellii | reverse complement strand
AGGACCAGGGCAACTCTCAACTTCTGGTCCTCCCTGTATTAACCAACACCTTGTCTACAGTTACTTCTGTGTGCTGATCCGGAGACAAACCCGGGTTGGCCCGATGAACTCTACTCACGGCTTTCTGGCACTTGGTTGCTAAGTAGTCAGCACCCCCTTAAAATGAAAAAGCCCAGACAGTGGGACACCCTGCCACCAAGCTGGGTCTCACCATCTTCCTGGCCCATTTCCCGAAGCTGCGAACTCCCTTCCCGACCATGCAAGACGACACAGACTTCCACCTTATCTTCTTC
>NW_027773517.1:0-293 GCF_054177405.1 Leptonychotes weddellii | reverse complement strand
GAATAAAATACTTGGGAATAAATTTAACCAAGGAGGCGAAAGACCCATACACTGAAAACTTTAAGAAACTGATGAAAGAAAATGATGACACAAGTAAATGGGAAGCTATTCTGTGCTTATGGATTGGAAAAAATGATACTGTAGATGTCCACACTACAAGAATCAATCTACAGCTTCAATGCAATCCCTATCAAAATACAAATGGCATTTAAAAAAATTATTTGAGAAGGCGGGGAGGAGCAGAGGGAGAGGAAAAGGGAGTAAAGCAGACTCCCCACTGAGCACAGAGCCCG
>NW_027773516.1:0-293 GCF_054177405.1 Leptonychotes weddellii | reverse complement strand
GGTTTGTATCTGCTTATTCATGTTCCTCTCTCATGGTGCAGATCCTCAGAGGGGAGGCTCCCCAAAGTACATACCAGATACCCTACCATTCCCTTCTGGGGATGGGGGCAGAATGTGCCAGGGGCGGGGGGGCAGGGTGCGGGTTGGCGACTGAGCTGCTGTTAGAGGCTCAGGAGGATTAGGCTTAGGGGGAAAGGAGATGTCACCTGCCAGCACCAGGGGCAGAGACCCGAATATTCAACCTAGAAAACCAAGGAACGTATCCTGGACTCTAAGACCTCCATTTTCTAGAT
>NW_027773515.1:0-293 GCF_054177405.1 Leptonychotes weddellii | reverse complement strand
CTGCTCATCCCCATGCCCACACACCCCTTGGTCCCCACACTCCCTCACCCCCACTCCCTCACCCCACCCCTTCCCTCTGGTTGCGGCTGGATACCTGCAAGCCTTATTTGACTTCTGCATTTGTGTTGCTAAGACATGCCTGAAGGTCACGGCTTGTCTGAACAATCCAGGATCATTGCTCCTGGAGTGGGCTGCTGGTTCTGGAGCTGCAAGCAAGCAGGCAGGCTGGGACTTCCCTGCATCCAGCTCTATGCCATGTCATAAATGTCCCTGCCCTTCCAGGGGCTCTAAAT
>NW_027773514.1:0-293 GCF_054177405.1 Leptonychotes weddellii | reverse complement strand
TAGAGTTGATTGTCACTCCATCTGAGACCAACTATTAGTACAACATCCTCTGAAGCTGAGCTGCCCGAGTTGCAACAGGCAGGAAGAATTTCTAGGAGATCCTGCTGGAGATGCTCCCTGAGCTTCCATGCCTTCTGCCTCCCTGAGACTCGGCTCAGCGGCATTTCCTTTCAATGACTGCGCTGCTGGAGAAACTTTTTTGGTAAGAATTTAATTTTTCCATCATTCACTTTTCTTGCTTAACACAAAAAGCGTTTTTATTTTTCTGCTCTTTCAATGAATAAAAAAAAAAA
>NW_027773513.1:0-293 GCF_054177405.1 Leptonychotes weddellii | reverse complement strand
AGAAAACAATGAATGAAGTAAGAGTGGGATGATACGGCTCATGGAGGAAAAGTGGAGGTGCCCCCTTCCTCCTTCCATCAAAATACATTCCAGAAGCATCACAGAATTGAAAGTGAAAGGGGCACCTGAGTGGCTTAGTCAGTTAAGCATCGGACTCCTGATTTCGGCCCAGGTCATCATTTCAGGGTCCTGGGATCGAGCCCTGAGTCAGACTCCACACTCAGCGTGGAGCCTGCTTGGGATACTCTCTCTCCCTCTGTCCCTCCCCCTTCACGTGCTCTCTCTCAAATAAA
>NW_027773512.1:0-3743 GCF_054177405.1 Leptonychotes weddellii | reverse complement strand
TTTTTTTTTTTTTTTTAAAGATTTTATTTATTTATTTGAGACAGAGAGAATGAGAGAGAGAGAGCACATGAGAGGGGGGAGGGTCAGAGGGAGAAGCAGGCTCTCTGCCGAGCAGGGAGCCTGATGCGGGACTCGATCCAGGGACTCCAGGATCATGACCTGAGCCGAAGGCAGTCGCTTAACCAACTGAGCCACCCAGGCGCCCTCTTGAACATTTTCATATAAACTTTCCCAGTACAACTCTCATAATGAGTACTATATATATATATATATATATATTTTATTTTCTAAAAGATTTATTTGAGAGAGAGAGAGAATGGGGGAGGGGCAGAGGGAGAAGGAGAGAGAGAATCTTCAGCAGACTCCCTGCTGAGTGAGGAGCCTGAGGATGCTTGATCCCAGGACCCAGAGATCATGACCTGAGCTAAAATAAAGAGTCTGAGGCTTAACTGACTGAGCCACTCAGGCACCCCTCATGATGAATACTTTTAAACCATGTTGCCACAGAAGCATCTCCACCTAAACTAGTTAGTTATTAACTAGCATTTAGTCTTTACCATGGTATATCTGTATAAGTCAGATAAAACTTGAAAAACTATGCATAAACAAGGAAATTATCAAAGAGTAAGATGGTTACACTTTCATTGTTAACTGTAATTGAATTAATGAGTCTTTAGGTAATTAGTAAAATTATTGTCTGACATTAAGACATAATGCCATATGAGTTCATTCATCTGTGGAATTTAAGAAACAAAACAGATCGGGGCGCCTGGGTGGCTCAGTTGTTGGGCGTCTGGTTCCGCTCGGGTCATGATCCCAGGGTCCTGGGATTGAGCCCCGCATCTGGCTCCTGCTCAGCAGGAGGCTTGCTTCTCCTCCCACTCCCCCTGCTTGTGTTACCTCTCTTGCTGTGTCTCTGTCTGTCAAATAAATAAATGAAAAAAGCTTGCTGTGTCTCTGTCTGTCAAATAAATAAATGAAAAATGCTCGCTGTGTCTCTACAGAGGAAGAGAAAAAATAGAGGGAAGCAACCCATAAGGGACTCTTTTAACTGTAGAGAACAAATTGAGGATTGATGGAGGGAAGGTAGGTGGGGGTTGGGCTAAATGGGAGATGAGTATTAAGGAGGGCACTTGAGATGAGCCCTGGGTATTGTATGTACGTGATGAAACCCTAAATTCTACTCCTGAAACCAGTATTACACTATATGTTAACTAAAATTTAAATAAAAATTTGGACAAAAAAAAAGACAATGTGCTTGAATTTCATCAGTATGTTAAATGGGTGTTTTGTATTTCTGGTAGCATTGTCATGCAAGCACAGTTCACTGAAAAGTGCAGTGGGCTAGCAAACAGTTGCCCTCTAGAACCCAAATGAAAGTGGAATTTTCATTTTCAAATGATACATATTTCCTGTTAATGTCATGCAAATATATACCCATATATATATGCATGGTAAAGATGATTTGGTTGATAAGACAAGTTAAGCAGTTAGCAATTTATTTTTTATGTATCAAACAGCAAAACCAGTAGATCCTTATTAACCATTTATTAATACTTAATCTTGATTAACTTCTTATTAACCACTTGCATTTTGTAATTATGCTTCATCATTACAAGTCTTAAATTTTCATGTTAGGGAGCCAAACTAAGTTAATGGTTTTGTATGAAAACTCCTTGAATGACAGCATAATTATTGGCATGAACAATAAAAGTTAATATTTGGAAGTGATTTATAAACATGGGAGATTAGGTTGATAACTTATTTTCCCAATGATGAAAATTATAACATTCATGTAGGCAGTCATGAAATTTTGTGTGCCAAGTACTCCTCTGTGCTGTAGCTACAAGACATAATCTTTGCCATCAGTGAGCTTACATCATAAAATTTAAAAATAAGAAGTGATCATAGAAATCTTCTAGTGCATTCTCTGTGTTTCACAGGTAGAAAAGTGAAAACCAAGAGGTCTTAGTTACCTAAGATCACACAAATAGTAGCAAAGATGACTCAATGGCACATGTTAGTGAGTGATTTGTTTAGCTACAAAATATGTTATTTCTTCCTAAAATTTGGTTAATACCACTTCCTTTAAAAAGGTGATATATACTGTCAATAATGTTTCTAAGGCATATGCATTAACTTTTGATTATATAATCACTTCTTATGATGGTATTACCATAACACTGAATCACACGTAGTGGTGATTTTTTATATATAAGTATCTTTTAGGAAAGAAACTATTTTTTTTTTAAATGTGGAGCCTTTTAGAAGATGGTCCTTTAAGTGGGAAATTTAAGTGACTGCTTTCCTTAAAATTAAATGCAGACATAAAGAAATTTCAGGATTTCATGTCCCTGAGGATAATGCCACCAACAGAGGTGCAAATAACTTGGTTCTTTGAATAGTTGCTAGAAAACATCTTAACCTTCTGCTCTGGAAATTCATTAGAGATTTTGATTAGATTTTAACATATCAATAAAATAAATCAGTACTTCCTTGGAAGAACTACGTTTACAGTATGTTATTAGCTTGTTAATATTATAAAATTTGAGATACACTGCAGTAAGCAATTATGAAGTATATAAATTATTTACACTTTCCATATTAACTCTTTCCCTGTTTTATCTCAAGCATAATTTGGAATTGAAGTTTATCTATTACAGTGACCTTTTTCAGATATTGAAAAAATCTCTCTTCTTTGGGAATAATTATAAATTTAAAAGTTTTTATAATATTTATCCTTAATATTTATATTTTTGGTTTCCAATTGAAAAAAAATCCTATTTCAAAGGGGATTTTGTGTGTATGTACATGTGTGAATATAATATATATATACATATAAAATTAATCCATGTATCATAAATTTCTTGAATTTTATTTTTATTTTTTAAATTTTTATTGTTATGTTAATCACCATACATTACATCATTAGTTTTGATATAGTGTTCCATGATTCATTGTTTGCGCATAACACCCAGTGCTCCATGCAGAAAATGCCCTCTTTAATACCCATCACCAGGCTAACCCATCCTCCCACCCCCCTCCCCTCTAGAACCCTCAGTTTGTTTTTCAGAGTCCATCGTCTCTCATGGTTCGTCTCCTCCTCCGATTTCCCCCATTTCATTCTTCCCCACCTGCTATCTTCTTCTTTTTTTTTTTAACATATATTGTATTATTTGTTTCAGAGGTACAGATATGTGATTGAACAGTCTTGCACAATTCACAGCGCTCACCATACCACATACCCTCCCCAATGTCTATCACCTAGCCACCTCTTCCCTCCCAGCCCGCACCACACCAGCAACCCTCAGTTTGTTTCCTGAGATTAAGAATTCCTCATTTCAGTGAGGTCATATGATACATGTCTTTCTCTGATTGACTTATTTCGCTCAGCATAACACCCTCCAGTTCCATCCAAGTCATTGCAAATGGCAAGATCTCATTCCTTTTGATGGCTGCATAATATTCCATTGTATATATATATCACATGTTCTTTATCCATTCATCTGTCGATGGACATCTTGGCTCTTTCCATAGTTTGGCTTTGTGGACATTGCTGCTATAAACATCGGGGTGCACGTACCCCTTCGGATCCCTACTTTTGTATCTTTGGGGTAAATACCCAGTAGTGCAATTGCTGGATCATATGGTAGCTCTATTTTCAACTTTCTGAGGAACCTCCATAGAGTTTTCCAGAGTGGCTGCACCAGCTTGCATTCCCACCAACAGTGTAGGAGGGTTCC
>NW_027773511.1:0-293 GCF_054177405.1 Leptonychotes weddellii | reverse complement strand
AGAAAATAGACTTTTCATTTAAAAGTCCCAGAATGCTCTAATTACTAGGCGGTAATTTACTCATTCTGTATAGGTTTGTCCTATATGTTTTTTCCAGTCAGGCAAGTTCAGGGCTCAGTTCCAAACCACACAGTTGGAGGTAGAAGGCAGGAGGCTAGTCTGCTGTTTTAGCATGACCTCAGTAAAAGTTCTATTTTGACCCAATGTTGCATTAGGGATCTCTGTATTTGCTGTCTCCCAATCACACCTCCTGTTCCTGGCACACAGCATGATGCTAGGAGCTAGCTTTTAAC
>NW_027773510.1:0-293 GCF_054177405.1 Leptonychotes weddellii | reverse complement strand
GTTGACCTCAGACAGGTTTAGAAACTTCTTAAAAACACTTGTATCTCTGGGGCACCTGGGTGGCTCAGTTGGTTAAGCGACTGCCTTCAGCTCTGGTCATGATCCCAGGGTCCTGGGATCGAGCCCCGCATCGGGCTCCCTGCTCGGTGGGAAGCCTGCTTCTCTCTTTCCTACTCCCCCTGCTTGTGTTCCCTCTCTCGCTGTGCCTCTACCTCTCTCTGTCAAATAAATAAATAAAATCTTTAAAAAAAACAAAACACTTGTATCTCTGTGTGTCAGTTTTTTCCTCTCTT
>NW_027773509.1:0-293 GCF_054177405.1 Leptonychotes weddellii | reverse complement strand
AGATAATCCCGGCTTTTTGGCAGGTGCATGAAGACACTGTTCAGTTTCACAAAGGCAACTTTAAACAGAAGCCTCACTGTGTCTGACTCATCTGAAAGCACAGCTGTGATACAGGTAATTGAAAGGCACAACCACGCAATTACCCATTCCACACAGATCTGCCTCCATGCCACCAGCCTTCGCGTTATGATCCCTGAAATAAATGCAGTGTTCTTCCTTCTCAGTGGGGAGCAGGGATTAGAATAAGGAGGGAAGAGTCTCCCCGCCAACAGAGAGAGAACATTTCACCCCAG
>NW_027773508.1:0-293 GCF_054177405.1 Leptonychotes weddellii | reverse complement strand
ACCATGGAAATCACGCAACATCTAAGTCTAACTCACACAAGGAAGCTTTCACAAAGATTCTCCTTCAACTCCCCAACACAATGCCAACCTCCACATCTAGAGTAAGATGGGGTGACAGAGGGGGTGAGGAACTAGAAAGGGAATCTTTGTCCAGTGGGACAGTTTATGGCTCCCAGCACAGTTCTTGGTTCCCAGAGGCGTCTGCTTGGGAGTATCTGACATTAGTGAGCCTCAGCATCTATCCATAAACCAGAAGAATAGAGGCCTTTCTAGGACACTTTGTGACACTTCAG
>NW_027773507.1:0-293 GCF_054177405.1 Leptonychotes weddellii | reverse complement strand
GGCGGGACCTCGGGCGAGCCCCTGGCCGGCGCTGCCCCCCTCTGGGCACGGCCTGCCCCATCTCGGGACCCACAAACGAGCTTGGAGCAAGTGTGTTTTGCTGCTTTAATCTGTTAGGTTACACGGTTGGTGAGCTATCGGTTATCGTTGCACCTGGCGGCCAACACTGGGGACGGGGACCCCCGTGGGCCTCCTGGGACAGCAGCGTGTAATGCCGGGGGCCTCAGGGTGGCGAGGCTCTGGTGCCCAGGACCACGTCCAGCCTGTCTCCCGCGTGCGCCAGCTGGACGTCC
>NW_027773506.1:0-293 GCF_054177405.1 Leptonychotes weddellii | reverse complement strand
TTCCCAGAAGTAGGAGTAGCCCATGGAGGGGAGAGGGCTTGGGCCCCTGAACTGGCTCAGCTCGGGTTGGGGGTAGGGAACAGCCTCAGGAGGGGCAGGGCTGGGGCTCGGGGCCTCATCATCACTAGAGTGCACACTCTGGGTCAGAGGCACAGAACTGATGGCCCCTGGCACCTGCCTGGAAGGCACGTGCTCCTTGGGGGGCAGATAGGAGCACCCCCAGAGGTAAAAGATCTTCCCCAACTGATCAGAGTGCTGGGTGTGCTTTGGTCAATGAGAACTCGGGCACGTCA
>NW_027773505.1:0-293 GCF_054177405.1 Leptonychotes weddellii | reverse complement strand
ATTGGGAACAACTGTGGGCACAAATTCAGATTTTAGCTGCATGGAAGGGGACCATTCCCTTCCCTCTCAGAAGATGGAGCAGAGGTATATACCAGAGACAAGGTCACTAGGTCAAGCCCAACCAGGAGAAGGATTTGACCCTCACTTTACTGAGAGAGGCTACATTTCCCATACAATAGAACATGTGACAATATAACACGTGAAGGAAAAGACCTCAGAGGCTTCAGGACACAAATAGAAACAAACTTCTTGTAATACTTCAGGTGAGGGACCTCCTGTTGCACGCCCCTTGG
>NW_027773504.1:0-293 GCF_054177405.1 Leptonychotes weddellii | reverse complement strand
CTGATTTCAAGGCCTGCTCCCTGAGTGTGAGGCCTGAGACAGTTGCTTCATTTGTCTTCTGTAAAATAGAGGCACAATTGTGCCCCATGAAAAGCATGGTTGTGAAGCCTCAGTACATGACTGAGTAAAACTCAGAATCCACCAGAGAGAGAAGCCATGAGACAGTGCTGTTGTGCCACACCATGTCCAGCACCATCACTGTCACCACCGTCATCATCACCACCATCACCACCATCACCATCATCATCACCACCATCATCACCATCACCATCACCATCATCATCACCATCACC
>NW_027773503.1:0-293 GCF_054177405.1 Leptonychotes weddellii | reverse complement strand
CCTGCCACTCAGAAAAGTCACCAGATCACTCAGGACCATCACCAAAGACTTGGTCTTCAAACAGAAGACCAAGGAATTCGTTGCATTGCCAGTTCCATCCTCAAGCCCAACATCTGGAAATCTCAACTGGCTGATCTCTGGACCGAGAGACTGGGTTTTCAACCATTAACCTTCTTTCCTTTTATTTTTATAGAAATTCCTCTCATTAAATGCCTGAATGCTCACACGATCCAGCACATATCCACTACTGCTCAGTCCAAGTAGCTGGTGCAGCGGACCCTTAATGAGCAAAA
>NW_027773502.1:0-3743 GCF_054177405.1 Leptonychotes weddellii | reverse complement strand
GGTGGCAGGGAGGGCTCCGGGAAGGGCTGGGTCTAATAGTTGCAGGTCAGGGGAGAGACTGAGGTGCAGTCAGAGATCCCCTGGGGATGATTACCAAGTAGGAAGCCAAGAATTGAACAGGCAAGAGAGCATTATGTTTGAGGTCCAGAGGTACATTAGGGATGTGACGAGACAGAAGTTTGGGACCCGAGTGTCCCATGGATCCTTACCAAAGATCCTGGGCACCATGGTTCTCGATTTTTGGCTCCAGAGCAGCTGAGGGCAGAGCAACCCCAGAGCTGGGTCCGGGACTTTATACTGGGACTTTGATAGACACCCTTACCCCCCACCTAGGGAACCTACTGGACTCACATGACAACAGAGGAGGCCAAGCTGCTGAAAGGGGAGGGGCATGCCACCCCCTGCTCTCTCTCTCAAATAAAATAAATAAATAAAATCTTTGAAAGGGGAGGGGTCGTGAAGACTCAGAGTTCTGTGTAAGACAAAAGCCCATCAAGAAATGTTGCTAAACTAGCTCCATCTGGCCACCACCTTCCCAGCTGTCTCCAAACCTCAGGGTCAATGCGACCGTGGATACGCTCAAAGTGGTGACTCTAGCAAGTGCCTTTCTCTGAAGGCCGCTAGGGGAAACCCAGCTGGAAACACTTGCTTGTCAAGTCACCTGCCAGACTCCCACTTTTTCTAGACTTCCCATATTGCCCTGCCCTGGAGGTTTCAAGGGGTCCCTATACTCCGCCTGCAAGGGACCTCCAGACCCACCCTGTGTGTCTTTTTCAGACTCATTTGTGGGAAATGATGGGAGTTGCGGCATGATCTAGAAGAAGAGCAGGGGCTGCAGAAACTCCGCTGGAGAGAACCAGAAAGGAATAGGGAACCACGGGATAGACTTCCAGAATTCATAAAACAGACTGCAAGGCATCAGATTATAGAGTGTCTTGTCCAAAGGAACGCTCCACCCACGCTTCTTCCTAGGATTTTATTGTTACCATTAGCGTTATTTGTATGAGGAGAATATACGGGGGATATTATTAAGTGCGCCCCTCTGTTTCCTGATGGCTTCCTCCCCACGGCACAGGGAAAAGATCGGGAAGGTGAAAGAGCGAGAAAGCAGAGGCTTTATTTACATCCTTGTAAATGTGCACTGTTGCTGGGGGGGACTCCTCCCTCTCCTCTCTAAGTGCACGAGCAATACTGAGTGGGAGTGGTCTTGTTCCCGAAACCCAAGTTTGGCTGCCTTTCCCTGGAAAGGTCCAATACTCAAGAGATGAGTTTTGATTGGGAAGGAAGAGGAGCATTATTCAGGCCAACCACTTGGGGAGAAGGCGGGCTCTTGTCCAAAGGCCAACTCCAAGGTTTCTGCCTGGTCTGGAGATTTTTTTTTTTTTTAAAGATTTTATTTATTTATTTGACAGAGAGAGACACAGCGAGAGAGGGAACAAAAACAGGGGGAATGGGAGAGGGAGAAGCAGGCTTCCCGCAGAGCAGGACCCTGGAATCATGACCTGAGCCGAAGGCAGATGCTTAACGACTGAGCCACCCAGGCGCCCCTGGTCTGGAGATTTTTAAAGGGGTTTAATCAGTTAAGGGAGCGCAGGGGTCTGTGACATTTCTCGCTTACGTGCAGACTGCATGATACCAGCTACTGAGTTACCTCCGCGCTGGGAGGTTGTGCAAGAAATTCTAGTTCCTTGGTGCCCAGGGTTTGGGCGGGTTGCACAAGAAGGTCTGATTACTCCATACCCAGGCGTTGTGCAAGAGTACTCTGTTCTTTCTGCAAAGGAGGGCAAGGTTTACAGATGTGCAAAGGGAGGTCGGTGAAGTCCTGTGTGTGACCTTAAAAAGAAACATTTTGCTAAAAGAGTTTTGGGCGGGTCAGAAAGCCCAGGGGGTTTCAAGCCGACTTGCCGGCCTCTGTGGCCTGGAAAAGTTCTGGTCCCTTATTGCCCAAGGCCAGTGGTCTGTAAATTTTAAAGAAAGCAAATTAATTCTGTTACAGATAAAGGGCCTTAAGTCAGCAAACAGGGAGTGTGTTACTTTGAAGCAAGATAACCCTTAAAACTGGCTGGAGGGCTGTTATAGTCTGAGGATACATGCATATAAATAAGCCCTCCTCCCCTAATTTGGCAGGAGTCTGTGTGGGTTGGTATATGCTTTTGCTTTTGTTTATTTGTTTATTTTAAATATGGAACGCTTCACAAATTTGCATGTCATCCTTGTACAGGGGCCGCTCTAATCTCTGTATCGTTCCAGTTTTAGTGTATGTGCTATCCAAGCCAGCACTGTGTGGGTTGGTATTTGCATACGCAGATTTCCACAATGTCTCCTTGTGCCCATGGCACCCCAACAGGAGACCCAACCTTGGAGACGCACACTCACTTACACAAAACAGCCGAAGGGACCGCAGACCTGGAAGAATTACATTCCTATCTTCTAGATGAATTAGCTGGGTACTTCATTCATAATTCTGAACCTACAAGCGAGGAAGTCCTGGCCACATGAAGGAGAATGTTCTAGATAAACAGTACAACTGACTATAAAGCCAAATCATAAAAATTATTAGTAGAAGAATTAATCTCTGTATAATTAAATTATCTTCATAGAAAGCTCATGAAACCTCTTGTCAGTCAAGAAGCAAGGCTGGTGGATCCAGCCAGTAAAAACCCAAAAAAGCTGGAGCACCCAACTGGCTCAGTCTGGGGAGCATGTGACTCTTGATTTCACGGTTGTGAGTTCGAGCCCCACATTTTAAGCCCAATGCGAGGCTTGAACGCAGGACTCTGAGATCAAGACCTGAGCTGAGATCAAGAGTTGGACGCTCTACTGACTGAGCCACCCAGGCATCCCCCAAAATAAAAAAATCTTAAAAAAAAAAAAAAGAATCCAAGTTCTTATGTCCTGAAACATTTCTATCCAAAATGTTTCCGGAAATGGACTCAATTTGGATCATAAGGAATATGCTGGAGTCCCCAGTTTCCATAGTATTTACAAATGCATTTACTTTATTCAATACTGTTATGTACCAGCTAGAGGAAGTGTGATTATTTCGTTGTATGCGAAGAGCACGCTGCAGTTCTGAGACGCTAAGTCATTCAACAAAAAAAATCCCACAGCTTGTAAATGGTAGAGTCGGGTCCCTAAAATCATCAAAGAGAATTATAAGCATATTATTTAAAATGAGGAAGGGGCTAAGGCCAGAAATTGGTAATAACATGAGGCTCAGGAGTGTAGTTGGGGATGGAGGTCAAAGGAAGGGAGTGCAATTTTTATTTTTAATTTTTAAAAAAGCATCAGCTGGAAGTTTGCCTTTGAAAATTGAAAAGGAACCCGGGTTGGGCAAAGAACCAGGGCCGTCTCCACCTGGCCGATAAGCAAAATGTTAGTGTTAAGCATGGGCGCTAAGGGGGACAGATAGAATGGGTTCGTTCTTATTTATTTATGTAATTTTTTTTTTTTTAAGGGAGAGCGTGCCTCCTAGCGCGCAGGAGTAGGGGAGGGAAAAGGGAGGGGAGAGGGAGAGACAGAATCTTAAGCAGGCTCCTCGCCCAGCACAGAGCCCGAGGCAGGGGCTCTATGTCACATTCCTGAGATCCTGACCTGAGCCGAAATCAAGAGTTGGTCGCTTAACCCAGTGAGCCACCCAGGCACCCCTGGATCCTTCTTCTTCTTTTTTTTTAATGTTTTATTTATTTATTCATGAGAGTCAGAGAGAGAGAGGCAGAGGCAGGCTCCCCGCCTAGCAGGGA
>NW_027773501.1:0-293 GCF_054177405.1 Leptonychotes weddellii | reverse complement strand
AGGGCAGCCAAAGGCCAGGAAGCTGCTGATGCTGAGGTAGGACACTGACTCCAAGTCAATATGGATGGCCACAGAACCTAGAGGAGACACCAGATAGTGATCTTGCTGAAACTCCCTCTTAGGAAACAGGGACGCCAGGGATCCTTGCATAATGGGGTTTCCATTCCCAGACCTGTGGGGAGTCCATTTTCTGCTTTTTTTCTGTTCCAGTTTACAGTTCTGGAGGTAACTGGTGACATAATGTGGAGTCAGCACAGGGCTTTTTGTAAGATGAAGCCATTCCATTTTCTCCT
>NW_027773500.1:0-293 GCF_054177405.1 Leptonychotes weddellii | reverse complement strand
AATAAAAAGAAAGAAAAGAAAAAGCAAATGTAAGGGAAATCACACCATGAGCATCCCCATCTGTGGAGTACACTCCTTCCCAGCTGGGCCTGGAATTCTCCACTCCCATCCAGAGATCCAACAAAGCTGAAGGTACTAACCAATAGGGAAGATCCCAGGACACTCTTCATCTATGTGGGTTGGAGATTCCCTTCCCCAACTTAGGGTAGCCTGGAATGGGGAAACTGTCAGGGATTAGTAGGACCCCCAGTGGCATGAGTTAAACCAAAATGGCACTCACTGCAAAGTCTCTG
>NW_027773499.1:0-293 GCF_054177405.1 Leptonychotes weddellii | reverse complement strand
TAATTTTGTATTATATATGTGAATATAAAACTGAGCTTTGACTACTTAAATATTTTTTAATTCTGTATTTAAAAATCTATTTAAAAGTTTAAAGACATGCCATAGGCTGGGAGAAAATATCTGCAACACATATAACAAATGAAGGGTTAAAGGGGGGAAAGATGACAGAGGAGTAGGGGACCCTATTTCAACTGGACCCCGGAATTGAGCTGGATAACTACCAGACCACTCTGAGCACCCACAAAACCAGCCTGAGATGTAAGAAGATCTGGATCTCTACAAACAGAATATCA
>NW_027773498.1:0-293 GCF_054177405.1 Leptonychotes weddellii | reverse complement strand
TTCACTCAGCTCACCATAGTCCTGGCCTTGCCTTGTGAAATTATTTCATTCCTTCGTGCCCCAGTTTTCTCTGAAAACTGAAACATTTCTCTAAAATGGGAAGAACAGGGTGCCTGGGTGGCTCAGTTGGTTAAGCGACTGCCTTCGGCTCAGGTCATGATCCTGGAGTCCCGGGATCGAGTCCCGCATCGGGCTCCCTGCTCAGCAGGGAGTCTGCTTCTCCCTCTCCCGCTCCCCCCTCTTGTGCTCTTTCTCTCTCTCACTCTCTCTCTCAAATAAATAAATAAAATCTT
>NW_027773497.1:0-293 GCF_054177405.1 Leptonychotes weddellii | reverse complement strand
GAGAGAGAGAGAGAGAGAGAAACAGCATGAGAGGGGATAGGGTCAGAGGGAGAAGCAGGCTCCCCGCCGAGCTGGAAGCCCGATGTGGGACTCAATCCCAGGACTCCGGGATCATGACCTGAGCCAAAGGCAGTTGCTTAACCAACTGAACCACCCAGGCACCCTCTCCTTCCCTTTGAAGCTAAGTTCTTGAAAGAGTAGTTGGCCACTTGATGCCCTACATCTTCATATCTCATTCAGTGTCACTTTTTTGTCCTCTCTGTAGCACTTGATCAGTTTTGGCCACTCCTTCC
>NW_027773496.1:0-293 GCF_054177405.1 Leptonychotes weddellii | reverse complement strand
CTATTGGGTGACAGAACTCAGAAGTAGAATGAGAAGAGTGAGATAAAATAGAACTAAGCAAGAATGCAGCCATCAGAAGGGGGTACAGATGGCTCCCAGATGGCCAAGGACAGTTGTGAGCTATAAGTGCCAAGCATCCCAGCAGCTGGAGTACAGGTGCACCTCTGGGTGGGGGTCTCAGTGGCACCCAATGCACACCCAGGCACTGGACTAAGGATTGAGGATGCAAACATAAGACCCAGCCTATTCCTCCAGATGCACTCAAACAAAGGATATATATACATGTAGATAAA
>NW_027773495.1:0-293 GCF_054177405.1 Leptonychotes weddellii | reverse complement strand
ACTAATGATGTAATGTATGGGGATTAACATAAGAATAAAAAAAAAATAAAATAAAAAAAGGGAGAGCTCCAGGTGGCTGGGTTCCTCTGCCGCGGACAGTCACAATGAGTCCAGCTATGGCCTGGCTGGAGGGGGCTGGAGAAAAGGGGACAGCAGGCCTTGTGGTGAACCCCCACCTGTGTTCTGTTCTGGCCTGTGCCAAGTGATCCCATGAGTGTAGACTCAAGCCCTTGGTGCAGCAAGCCTGTCAAAGCATGATGAACAACAGGGCCAGGCAGGTCCTTAACAACTAT
>NW_027773494.1:0-293 GCF_054177405.1 Leptonychotes weddellii | reverse complement strand
GTCCACGCACAATGCAGAATTCCAGTCCGGAGTCGCAAGCTCTGCGTTAGCGCCAAGGCCTGCCTCTGTCCTGTTCACGTCACATCTGCCGCAGCTGTTCCAACACCAAGACAGAGTTTCAAAGTTATGTGCATGTGCTGATCCCGTGAAGGGTTCTGGGTCCTTCCCCGAGCACCCGAGTCCACAGCGCAGAGGTGAGCGGCGCAGGGATGTGCCCACATGGCAGATGGCAGCCTACTCACCAGATGGGAACGGCCAGCACAAAAAAAGAAAGGCGAGCCAGGGCCCGCACG
>NW_027773493.1:0-293 GCF_054177405.1 Leptonychotes weddellii | reverse complement strand
CCTCCGTTTGTTTCCTGAGATTAAGAATTCCTCATATCAGTGAGGTCATATGATACATGTCTTTCTCTGTAATTTAAAAATGATATGAAGGGCGTAGTTTTTTGACATGTATCCTGCTTGGTGATCTGTAAGCTTCTTGGATTTGTGTTTTAGTATCTGACATCAATTTAGGGAAATTGTCAGTCATTATTGTTTCAAATATTTCTTCTGTTCCTTTCTTTTTCTTCTTCTGGTATTTCTATTACACATACATTACACCTTTTGTCATTGCCCCATAATCCTTGGTTATTCTG
>NW_027773492.1:0-293 GCF_054177405.1 Leptonychotes weddellii | reverse complement strand
AAAATTTTGCAAAGTAGGATGTTATGTTTCAGGGTAATTAACCAGTGTGATAAGACTATGAAGAGTAGTGAGAGAATGATAAAACACTAAATTTGGTGAACGAATTTACCTTTGGGGGCAGGAGGTACAGTAGCCAGTATCAGTGATGGACCAGTGAGGACCTTAAGTTATTAAGCATCTTTTATTACTTACATCAGGTAGTAGGTCCACAATGCTCATTATATTGTAACTCTTCACCCCAAGACAATGTTTATAAGCATTCTTACTATGTATTCAATACTTAATGTTAAAAA
>NW_027773491.1:0-3743 GCF_054177405.1 Leptonychotes weddellii | reverse complement strand
TTTTTTTTTTTGAAGATTTTACTTATTGAGAGAGAGAGAGAACTGGCACAAACAGGGAGAACAGCAGGCAGAGGGAGAAGCAGACTCCCCACTGGGCAGGGAGCCCAACTCAAGGCTCAATCCCAGGGCCCTGGGATCATGACCTGAGCCGAAGGCAGATGCTTAACCAACTGAGCCACCCAGGCACCCCAAGCTTTTTCAATTATTTTATTAAATATTTTTATGTTGTGATTTTTAACATTTGTATAATATTCCATTGCATGTGTACACCAGTCTTTATTCAACAGATCCGCTATTATTTCCAGCATTTGGGTTATCATGAACATAGTGATGGCTTTCTTAACATCTGTCTTTAACCTCCTGTCTCTTCGTACCCAGAAGATTATTTTTTATAGATGGGTCCAAAGTAATTAAAGCACTGGTCTCCTTCCAACAATCCTCATCTTTTTAAATTAAAAATTTTTTTTTGTTTTAGTTAAGTGTTTTTCTAGAACTCTGCTATCTAATGTATTAATACATAGCCACTGGCTACATGTGGCTCTTCAAATTTAAGTTAATTAAAATAAAATAAAATTATAAGTTCCGTTTCTCGGTCACACCTGCTACATTTCAAGGGCTCAAGAGACACATGGGATGCATGGCTACCATATTGAACAGGAAAGTTCTATAGGACAGCACTAGGAAAGCAATTAGACTCCAGGAGTGGCACAGCAGGGGCTGGGAGGCTGATGCATCCAGGGAGAGCAGGTGTTTAGGGGTGAGCTGCTGAAACACACCAGGTACTTGAGAGGGACAGGGCTTGAGACACAGACACACACCAATACTTGGGAAAAAAAAAAACAAAACCCACAGCTCCAAGCCATTCACATTCACATTTCAACTGTGTGCCAGCATCCAAATTCAAACTGCTGCCTTCCCAGCAAATGGCATCAGTCAGCTTTATAGAAAGGCCTCCAGGCTTTAATTACTTTGGAGCCAGGCTGGTGACCAAAGAAAATCTTGTCACACAAGTATTTGTTTGGGAAGCAGATTCTAGACCCTGCAGGAAACTGTGTTAAAGACCCCCTCCCGTGTCAGGTCCTCCTTGCTTGTGCACTGCCTCTTCTCAGAAGACATCAGCTGGGTGTGGAAGAAAAATGGAGGCATCTCGAGTCTCCATGCCTCAGACTGGCCACTGGACCCTTAGTTCCAGAAGAACAAGAACAGAGACCGAGCTTATCTTGCTCAGGGATGAGTCCCCGGGGCGGGCACAGTGCAGGTGCTCCTTAATGTTTGTTGAAGGAGTAAACCACAGTGATTATACAGCTCAAATTCATCTACCCTTGATTAGTCTCCACGTGTTCCCAAAGGACAAATGAATGTATTTCAGGGGAGATTAGCAGATTTGGGGCTAGGGATGGTTTTTCCTCGTATTCTTTCCTAATATTAATATTTTTTGTTGGATAGTATTTAATACATACAGAAATATATGTGGTGTCCATGTAATAAAGTAATATATACAAGTGTGGTTATAAAACACATACTGGTAGTTACTGCCCAAATTAAGAAGCAGAGTTTTACTGCTACCCGGGATGCTACCTGCATTCTCCCCCTAGACTGCTCAGCCCTGGGGTCCCACAAAGATAACCACTATTTTCAATTTTATGTTTACCATTCCCTGGACTTTTCAAATATAGTCACACCTCCTCATCTGTGTGAATCATTAAATAATATGTTTCATTCTGCTTGCTTTGGAATTTAAAAAAGACCTATTGATTATATCCTTGGAGACTTGCTTTTTGTTCAATTTTTAAAAAAGATTTATTATTTATTATTTATTTATTTGAGAGAGAGTGAGCCTAAGCAGGGGTGGGTGGGGGGAGGGCAGAGGGAGAAGCAGACGTCCCGCTGAGCAGGGAGCCCGATTTGGGACTCGATCCCAGGACCCTGGGATCATGACCTGAACTGAAGACAGACGCTTAACTGACTGAGCCACCCAGGTGCCCAACATTTTGTTCTTAAGATTATCCTTGTGACTATGGGTAGTTGGAGGACTCTCATTTTTCATGGCTACTTAATATTCCATTTGTGTCACTATACCAACATTTATGTATTCACTCTCTTGCTAATGGACATTTGGGTTGTTTCAGGCTTTTGATTTTAATATTATGCTTATAAACGCCTTGCACTTTTCTGGCACACACATGAAAGAATTTCTCCGAGATGCATATGATATCACTTGCTGATGGCGGGTGCACTTTTAACTTTCAAGATGTTTTCATATTGTTTCCCAAAATGAATGCATTGACTCTTCCTCCCCCAAAATAGAGTTTCCACTGCTTCACATCCTCACTACCGCTTGTTATTCTCAGGTTTTTAATTTCTTTGCCAATCTGGTGGGTATTGTATGGTATTTATTGTGCTCCTAATCTATAGTCTTCTGATCACTAATGAGATTGATCATCTTGTCATAGGTGCTTCTGTTTTCATGTTTCCTCTTTGGTGAACATCTCTATTCATCTCTTTCTCTTTTGGATTATTGTCTTTTCCTAAACTGACTTGTAAGAATTACCTTGGTGTTCTGAATACTAATCCTTCACTGATTAAATATATTTCAAATGCTTTCTCCCACTTGTCATTTACTTATTTAATGCTATCTTTTGATAACTAAAAACTTCTTTTTTGAACAGAAGTCCTTGATTTTAGAGCAGTCAATGTTTATCAACCTTTTGTTTCTAAAGAAACCTTTTTTATCTTGAGTTTAAAGAAAAGGCTCACCTATATTATTTTCTAAATGTTTTAATGTTTGCCTTTATATGTAAGTCTTCACTCGGAACTGATTTTTATGTGAGAAGAGAGTAGAATTTATATATTTACCTTCTTCTCTGCTTCCTGGCCTTGGATTTTCACTTGTCTTGCTACCTTTTATTGTACATCCCTACTTTCCCCAGTGACCTGAAATGCCACTTCTGTGTCAAGGGTATGGATCTGGGGGTGCCTGGGTGGCTCAGTCATTAAGCGTCTGCCTTCAGCTCAGGTCATGATCCCAGGGTCCTGGGATCGAGCCCCGCATCGGGCTCCCTGCTCCACGGGAAGCCTGCTTCTCCCTCTCCCACTCCGTCTGCTTGTGTTCCCTCTCTTGCTGTGTCTCTCTCTGTCAAATAAATAAATAAAATCTTTAAAAAAAAAAAGGGTATGGATCTGTATAATGAATCTTGAAGTCTGGTGAGGCAGGTCCCTCTACTTTATTATTCTTCCCAGGGAGTGTCTTTCACTCATTCTCAATGATCTGAGGAAAGATGATGGTGCTGTGTGCCCTAGATCATAAATCCCAGGGACTTGGATCTCGGACAATTTGCATGTGAAACTTGCTCATGGTGACTGCACCAAGTAGATGAAACCAGAAACATGTGTCTGTGATGCTGAGGTCCTCTCCTCAAGGTGGGAAATTCTGAAAGTCCTTTCGCCTTGGACTCTACTTTCAATATCCTTCTAAGTCATGAATTCCTAAGACAGAAGAGCATCTGAGTGTTAGAATTTACCCAAGGACAGGCAAGATATTTCTTTTTTTTTTTTTTATTCTTATGTTAATCCCCATACATTACATCATTAGTTTTAGATAAAGTGTTCCATGATTCATTGTTTGTGCATAACACCCAGTGCTCCATGCAGAATGTGCCCTCCTCAATACCCACCACCAGGCTAACCCATCCTCCCACCCCCCTTCCCTCTAGAACCCTGTTAGTTTTTCAGAGTCCATCGTC
>NW_027773490.1:0-293 GCF_054177405.1 Leptonychotes weddellii | reverse complement strand
TCACTATCGTCTTGTTGCCAATCATGGTATCTATTTTTTTTGCCTTTCACCTTATCAGAAGAAACAGAAAACAGAATGGAATTAACTTCAAATCCATCTGTTTTTGTTGTACTACTTGAAATAATCATGATGACTCTTAAGTGGAATGATCTTTACACTAGTTGACTAAGATCTCCTTTGTGTGTGTGTGCGCGCGCATATGCGCACGCATACGTGTACACTTTGGATTCCACTTACTAAATATTTTGTGGAAAACGCTGGGTCTGTATAGATTACTATTTTGTAATCTATAG
>NW_027773489.1:0-293 GCF_054177405.1 Leptonychotes weddellii | reverse complement strand
TCATCTAGTTCCGCGTATCACTAACTACACCCAAAGTTCTTTCCTAAGCATTACTGTCAGACCTAATTTATTGTTTTGCTTTGTTCCCCCCTCTCCAAGCCCCCAGCCATGCCTCTCTCACCTTACTGATGACTTTCTTGAAGCTCTCTAGAATTCTGATGCACCTGGCAAGGCCATGCCCTCTACTGACGTGTGCTGCAGGGCTGAGTTTGACTGGGCCTTTGTCGCACAAATCCTGTTCCATGCTTATCTCTTATTATTTGGGGCCTAGAAGCAAACAGCTTTTCCAGTCT
>NW_027773488.1:0-293 GCF_054177405.1 Leptonychotes weddellii | reverse complement strand
GAAGTGATGGGATATAACTTCTAAGGTTAGATTATAAGACATTGTGACTTTCTTTCTCTCTCTCCTCATATAATCCCTCTGATGAATTCAGTTGCCATGTTGTCAGCTGCCTACTGATATGTCCACAGGGTAAGGAGCAGCCAGCAGGGAGCTGAAGCACTCAGTCAGTCATACCACCCACAAAGAATGGAACCCTGCTAATAACCACGCAAATGAGTCTAGAAGCACACCCTTCCACATTTGAGTCTTGACAGGATTGAAACCCTGGCTGACCCATTAATTATGAGAGACCA
>NW_027773487.1:0-293 GCF_054177405.1 Leptonychotes weddellii | reverse complement strand
TACTCCTCATATGAACGAGTCCGTGGAATTGGGCTGCCCCTTGAAGGTGGACATTAATCTTAGGTGTGGCACTTTCTTTGGCCCAAGAGAATTACTGAGAGAATGGCAAGACGAGCCATTAAAACATTTCCAGCAGCTAGGGGAATGAGTGACTTAGTCCTGAAAGAATAATCTGAGAAATATACCACTGTCTTCATTACGGCCCAACACTTATGTCACTTGGATGCACTTGCTTCTTTTTAAAAATTTTTTTATTGTTATGTTAATCACCATACATCATTAGTTTTAGATGT
>NW_027773486.1:0-293 GCF_054177405.1 Leptonychotes weddellii | reverse complement strand
ATCAGAATTTCTGATTTTTCGGAGGGGTAGATGAACCATGAGAGACGATGGACTCTGAAAAACAAACTGAGGGTTCTAGAGGGGAGGGGGGTGGGAGGATGGGTTAGCCTGGTGGTGGGTATTGAGGAGGGCACATTCTGCATGGAGCGAGGATGGGTTGGCCTGGTGATGGGTATTGAGGAGGGCACATTCTGCATGGAGCACTGGGTGTTATGCACAAACAATGAATCATGGAACACTTCATCTAAAACTAATGATGTAATGTATGGGGATTAACATAAGAATAAAAAAAA
>NW_027773485.1:0-293 GCF_054177405.1 Leptonychotes weddellii | reverse complement strand
AACGTTCAGACTCAAGACCCAGATGTGTCTAGGGACCAGCAGAGAATCTTTGGGTTGGGCTCCATTGGCTGCCTTTTCCATTTTTGGGTGAGCGAAAGGAAAGAAGTTCACCTCCAGAAAACAACATTGCATAATGCTCTAAATGTTAAATAAGAACTCCTTAATCTATAGAGTCAAAAAAGTTAACTTATGGGCCTGGCTGGCCTCTATTAACCAAGTCAGACATCTGAGAAAGGAACTAGGCCAACTTGCATCCCAACTAGGGGCATAATTAGAAAGAAGGGAAGCTATAA
>NW_027773484.1:0-293 GCF_054177405.1 Leptonychotes weddellii | reverse complement strand
TATGCACAAACAATGAATCATGGAACACTTCATCTAGAACTAATGATGTAATGTATGGGGATTAACATAAGAATAAAAAAAAAAACTGAGAAAAAAAAAAAAATCTCAGACATCTTAAATGATTAAAAATACAAGAATGTCCCTTTTAATGGGCACCGATCCTTTTCTGGGCTCTGTGCCCTTTTCAGGATCTCCGTGCCCTTTTCAGGATCTCCTGTTTGAGCAATTTACTTAGATTGCAGGCAAATATGTATTGCTCTGTGACGTGTGCAAGAGGCGGCTCTGCGTGTATG
>NW_027773483.1:0-293 GCF_054177405.1 Leptonychotes weddellii | reverse complement strand
CTTCTTGGTTCTGAATGGGGTCATGGGCCCAAAGCTGCACCTCCCTGGATGGGATGCCCAGGGCACCAGGCTCCAATGTCCCTGCCTGTGTCCTCTCCAGGACCCTGGGTAGGTAGAGTTGGCAAGGCTTCTCCAGCCCTGCCAGGGAAGCGACATAACCAGAGGCCCACAGTGGGACCTTATGCATGAAAACTGGGGATCAGATGGACCAGGAGCTGTGGGGTGTGGCAGAAAGGACAGTGACACCTCTCATTCATCCTTGGACACCTGATTCAGCACAGGTCCTAGCACCT
>NW_027773482.1:0-293 GCF_054177405.1 Leptonychotes weddellii | reverse complement strand
AGTCTGAACAGGAGTCAAAAGCTAGAATGGATGGCAAGTAGCAGGACCGGCACG
The DNA here is from genome assembly GCF_054177405.1 of Leptonychotes weddellii. Taxonomy (NCBI): domain Eukaryota; kingdom Metazoa; phylum Chordata; class Mammalia; order Carnivora; family Phocidae; genus Leptonychotes; species Leptonychotes weddellii. Next base: position 239 of record NW_027773482.1, on the reverse strand, counting down.
TGGTTGGCTGTTGGTCTGGACCACACCTGCACTTACAGATACGGATCCCTGCCACAGCACCCTTGTCCCACACAAAGGAAGCCTTTTTAATAGACCCTACGTGGCCATCTGCCAAGGGACAAGCAGACTCCCCGCTGGGCTGGGAGCCTGATGTGGGGCTCGATCCCAGGACCCTGGGATCATGACCTGAGCTGAAGGCAGACACTTACCCGACTGAGCCACCCAGGCGCCCCTGTTGT
>NW_027773481.1:0-293 GCF_054177405.1 Leptonychotes weddellii | reverse complement strand
AGAGTGAGGTCCACGGTGGCATGGGCTGCAGGGCAGGCAGCTGAGCAAGGCCTGGCCAGAATTCACTGGATTTAGCAGCCATTTCGGGGCATGGCAGATGCCCAGTGACTGGGGGCTGGAGGGATGGAAGCCATGGGTGCAGGTGATTTTCCACCAAGTTTGGCTGTGAAGAACAGGGGAGGGTTCTAGGAAGGACAACCTCTGAGAGGGAAAATGGGCATGGGGTGAGAGAGGCCACTAGAGGGGAGGAGGGAGGTTAGCATGAGTGAGGATGCCAGGCTGCAGGGTGCAGA
>NW_027773480.1:0-3743 GCF_054177405.1 Leptonychotes weddellii | reverse complement strand
TATTTCAAATGGGAGTGGAATAAATTTGGGATGGGTATGTCCAACTTAAATTCTCCTTGCCCCAGAAATGACACACACACTGTCTGGTGGGCACCTTCAAGTGCCCTAGGTTTCTCGATGTCCACAGAGTTCTGAAACTCAACGTCAACGGGCCCTGTGGTCCAAGGTATCCCACAGTCCTGAGAACCCTGCCACACCCCCTAGATTAAAGCAGAAAATATCGTTCTGAGACATTTTTTCCTGATTCGCGCCCTAGATAGAATCCATTTTGAAAAGAGAGCAAAAATGGAAATTTACACATGGAGGCCAAATGTGCTTCAAGGAGAGGAGAATGGGATAATATTGAGAATTAAGTGGCTAACACAATGTCCAAACAATCTGGCCACTTAAGAATAAGAAACTCCAGTGGTCTTGGGCAAAGGGAAATATCCACCGGCTACACCTGGAAACTGAGTAAACAAGAGGCATTTCTTTTTTTTTTGTAGAAAGACAGAGAGAGAGAGAGAGAGCATGCTCAGGGTGGAGGAAGGGCAGAAGCAGGCTCCACACCCAGCATGGAGCTCTATCTGGGGGCTCGATTCCCACAACCATGACCTGAGCCAAAATCAAGAGTGAGATGCTTAACCATCTGAACTACCTATGTGCCCCCCAAAGGCCTTCATTCTTCCTTCCCAAGGAGAGGGAAGCTTCTGATGTTGGAGGTTTTCTGGCATTTTCATCAGTGCATTTAGGCAGCAGTGATTCAGAGGTACCAGGCTGCAAATTCCAGCTGATGATCAAATGTTTGGAACTGGTGGTTGAAGCATTATTCCTTGAACAAAGCTATTTCTGCACTGAACAGGTCCTAGAGCATAGTAGGCCGTGCACAACCCATCTGTTATTCAGAATGAAGGCACCTCAAACAGCCAGGAGTGTATGGCAAGCTAGATCCTCATCTCTGTGCATCCTTAGCTGGCCAAGAACGAAGTGCTCAGGGCCAGAAGGGCCAACTTTTCTTTCAAATATTAGACTCTGATTGTCCTATCTTAGCACAGGTCCAGAGTGGGAACTCACCAGCAATCCCTGGGTTCTCTAAAGGTGAGTTACAACACCATGGCCCATGAAGATGACCCAAGCTCTTGTTAGAGAAACAGGCAAGGACATGGGAATAACTACAAAGAGTGCCAAAGTCCCATGTCAAGTGCGAATGGGACACATAGTGACTAGCACACTCTCCTAACAGGTTGGCAGTTTTGGGAATAAGAATCGGCTGTGGACTTGGGTAAAGGGAAACTGCCATTTGCTACCCCAGGAAAGCTTTAGCCAGAGGCCTGCCTTCCTCCTCCATAAAGGGAAGGAATGCTTCTGGTGGTGGCTGTTATTTCCCCTTTTCCATCCGCGGTTAAAGGTAGCAGTGATTTAGGGGTAGCAAGTTGGTTCTGCCACCTGATGACCAAGTATTTGGAACTGTTTCTTGGTGAAGTATTCCTTGGAAAAGTTTTTTCTGCACTGACCAGCTCCAAGAGCACGCTGCCCTTGTGGTTATGGTCTGTTCTTCAAAATGAAGGCATCTCAATCAGCCAGGGGATGGAGGCAAGCTGGCTACCCATCATGGCACTTAGCTGGCCAAGATCCAAGTGCTCAGGAACAGGAGTGCCATACTTCCTTTGGGATGTCAGCTCTAAATTAGCACAGGACCAGACTTGGAACTGGCCACCCGTCCCTGAGTGCTGGCTGTGTGAGTGACAGCACAATGGCCTCTGATGGTGACCCAAGACTTTGTTAGAACGAATAGCAAGGGGGGGGGTGGCGCCTGCATGGCTTGGTCAGTTAAGCGTCTGCCTTCAGCTCAGCTAATGATCACAGTGTCCTGGGATCGAACCCTGCATTGGGAATGCAAGTTGGTACAGCCACTTTGGAAAACAGTGTGGAGGTTCCTCAAAAAATTTAAAACAGAGCTACCTTATGACCCAGCAATTGCTCTACTGGGTATTTGCCCCAAAGACACAGATGTAGTGAAAAGAAGGGCCACATGCACCCCAATGTTCATAGCAGCAAGGTCCACAACAGCTAACCCGTGGAAAGAGCTGAGATTCCCTTCAACAGATGAATGGATAAAGAAGATGTGGTCGATATATACAAGGGAATATTACTCAGCCATCAGAAAGGATGAATACCCAACTTTTGCATCAACATCGATGGGGCTGGGGGAGAGCATGCTAAATGAAATAAGCCAAGCAGAGAAAGTCACTATCATAGGGCTTCACTTAGTTGTGGAACATAAGGAATAGCATGGAGGACATCAGGAGAAGGAAGGGAAAAATGAAGGGGGGCAAATCGGAGTGGTAGATGAACCATGAGTATGGACTCTGAGAAACTGAGGGTTTTAGAGGGGAGGGGGTGGAGGGATGAGTTAACCCAGCGATGGGTATTAAGGAGGGCACGTATTGCATGGAGCACTGGGTGTTGTATGAAAACAATGAACCAGGGGACCCAAATCAAAAACTAATGATGTACTGCATGGGGACTAACAATACAATTTAAAAAAAGAAAAAGAAAATGCTTCTATCTTCATGACACAAGGTGTTAGTTGAATTATGCATTCCCCACAGTGTGATATCTGAGGGTTAAGTATGTGGCACATTCCTTTGGCTTCCACGCATACATTTGTAAACATCATGAGATCTCATGGACATTGGGCGAGATTTCACTCCAAATCTCATGAGATCTCATGGACATCGGGTGACATATGACTCAAAATCTCGTGAGATCTCATGGACATCAGGTCTGATTTCACTCCAAATCTCATGAGATCTCATGGAAACCAAGCTACATTTTACTCCAAATCTCGTGATATGTCATAGATCAGGCGAGATTTCCCTCCCAATCTTGTGAGATCTCATGGTCATCGGGCGAGATTTCACTCCAAATCTTGTGAGATCTCATGGACATTGGGTGACATTTTACTCTAAATCTCGTGATATCTCATGGACATCGGGCAAGATTTCACTCGAAATCTCATGAGGTGTCATGGATATCGCACGAGATTTCACTCCAAATCTAGTCAGATCTCATGGATATAGGGCGACATATGACTCAAAATCTTGCGAGATCTCATGGACATCAGGCCCGATTTCACTCCAAATTTCATGAGATCTCATTTTACTCCAAATCTCATGAGTTGTCATGGATCATGCGAGATTTCACTGCAAATCTCGTGAGATTTCATGGACATCGGATGAGATTTCACTCCACATCCATGAGATCTCATGGACATTGGGCAACATTTTACTCCAAATCTCATGATATCTCATGGACATCATGCAAGATTTCACTCGACATCTCGAGATCTCATGGACATCGGGCGAGAATTCACTCCAAATCTCGTGAGATCTCATGGACATAAGGCAACATATGACTCAAAATCTCGTGAGATCTCATGGACATCAGGCCCGTTTTCAGCCCAAATCTCATGAGATCTCATGGAAATCAAGCTACATTATACTCCAAATCTCATGAGATGTCATGGATCAAGCAAGATTTCACTCCAAATCTCGTGAGATCTCATGGACATTGGGTGAGATTTCACTCCAAGTCTGGGAGATCTTATGGACATTGGGTGACATTTTTTTTTATTTTTTTATTGTTATGTTAATCCCCATACATCATTAGTTTTAGATGTAGTGTTCCATGATTCATTGTTTGTGCATAACACCCAGTGCTCCATGCAGAACGTGCCCTCCTCAATACCCACCACCAGGCTA
>NW_027773479.1:0-13887 GCF_054177405.1 Leptonychotes weddellii | reverse complement strand
AAATTTTAAAGAGAGAACAACTTATATATATATATATATACCAAAAATAAGGGTAACTACTATGAAGGGATAGAATATGACTCTAAAAATGAAAAGTAAAAACAGTTTTTAAAAAAGGGATTGATAAGATGTTGGTTGAGAAAGGGAAAAAGAAAAATTCAAAAAAAAAAAAGTTAAAAAATTAACTTTGAAAGATTAAAGAATCATGGGAAAAAAGCCATGAATTCTATGTGCTGTATTCCCCTAGCGCTGGAGTTCGGCCATTCTCATTGATTGGTAAACTTGGTCTTGGTTGGCTGTTCTTGCTGACCTTCTGGGGGAGGGGCCTGTTGCCGTGGTTCCCAAATGTCTTTGCCGGTGGAGGAATTGCCCCGCCCCTGCCTGGTCCAGGCTAAGTAATCTGCTCGGGTTTGCTCTCGGTAGCTTTTGTTCTTTGCAAGCTTTCCGTACAGTTTTGGAGGCCAAGAGTGAAAATCGCGGCCTCCGAATCTCCGCCCTGGAGGAGCTGAGAGCTCGGGCCCCCACTCCTCAGTGAGCCCCCAGAGAAAAGCAGTCAATCACTCCCATCTCCCTGGTCTCCGGCCGCACTCCGTGCTCACCCGGCCTGTGACGAAGCGTTTCTGTCTCTGGCACCCGACCCTGTGTGGAGTCTCCCCGGATCTACCGCTTGTTGGGTCCCTGCTGGAAGAGCAGTGGCCCGACTGTGCCGTGGATCATGGTTTGTGGCAACCCCGAGGTGAGAGCCCACTCCTCGGCTCCGTCTCTGCAGCCGGCTTCCCCGCTCCGACACCTGGGAGCTCTGCTGCACTCGGGCACCCCTGGTCTTTCTGTGACCCTGACAGTCCTGAGACCACACTGTCCCATGAGGGTTCCACCCACCCCCTGCTTAGCCACTGGAGCAATGTCCCTCGGCGTAGCCGACTTCTAAAAGTTCTGATTCTGTGCCCTGCTGCTCTATCACTTGCCAGAAGTGGCCGACAGAGGCCCCCTCCCCCGCCATCTATCCTCCCAAATGTCACCTCAGATTCACTTCTCCGCACACCCTACCTTCCAGAAAGTGGTCGCTTTTCTGTTCAGAGAGTTGCTGCTATTCTTTTCTTCGATCTCTTGTTGAGTTCGTAGGTGTTCAGTATAGTTTGATCCCTATCTAGCTGAATTCCTGGGACCAGACGAAATTTAGGTCTCCTACTCCTCCGCCATCTTGCTCCTCCCTATCTTTTTTAAATTTTTAAAAACATTATTTATTTTATTTATTTATTTTTTGCCTGATTATTCTGGCTCAGACTTCCAGTACAATGTTGAATAGGAGTAATGAGAGTGGGCACCATGGTCTTGTTCCTGATTTTAGAGGAAAAGCTTTCAATTTTTCACCATTGAGTGTGATGTTCACTGTGGGCTTGTCATAGAAGGCCTTTATCATGTTGAGATATGGTCCCTCTGTACCTAATTTAAGAATTTTTATCATGAAAGGACGTTGAGTTTTGTCATATGCTTCTGCATCTATTGAGATGATCATATGATTTTTCTTTCATTCTATTAATTTATCACATTTATTGATTTGCATATGTTGAAACATCTTGCACCCCAAGGCTAAATCTCACTTGATCATGGCAAATGATCCTTTTAATGTGCCACTGAATTTGGTTTGCTACTATTTTATTGAGAATTTTTGCATCTATATTTATCACAGATGGGCCTGTAGTTTTCTTGTAGTGTCCTTTTCTGGCTTTGTATCTGGGTAATACTGTCCTTGTAAAATGAGTTTGGGAGTATTCCTTTCTCTTCGATGTTTTGGAAGCATTAAGGATTCATGTTAATTCTTCTGTAAATATTTGGTAAGATTCACCTGTGAAACCATATGGTCCTGGGGTTTTCTTTGTTGGGAGATTTTTGGTTACTGATTCGGTATCCTTAGTAGTAATTGGTCTTTTTAGATTTTCTATTTCTTAATGATGCAGTAGGTTGGATGTTTCTAAGTTTATTTTTGTTTCTTCTAGATTGTCCAGTTTGTAGTGTTCATAGGAGCTTCTTATCTTTAAATTTCTACAATATCAGTTGTAATGTCTCCTCTTTCATTTATAATTTTGTTTATTTGGATCCTTGCTCTTTTTTTCTTGGTGTGTCTAGCTAAATTTTTGTCTATTTTGTGTTTTTAAAGAACCAACACTAATTTTTAAAATCTTTCCTATTGCTTTCCTTCTATTTCATATATTTCTGTTCTAGTCTTTAATATTGCCTTCCTTCAGCTAAAGGGCTTAGTTTGCTCTTCTTTGAGACAAAGTTAAGTTTACTTGATATCTTTCTTGTTGCTTATGTAGGTATTTATTGCTATGAACTTCACTCTTACAACTGCTTTGGTTGCATCCCATAAGTTTTGGTACTTTTTCATTTTCATCCCATAAGTTTTGGTATGTCTTCATTTTCATTTGTCTAAAGATACTTATAAATTTCTCCTTTAATTTATTCTTTGATCCATTGGTTGTTCAAGAGAGCATTGTGTGATTTCCATGTATTAGTGAGTTTAATAGTTTTCCTCATTATTGATTTTTTAGTTTCATACCATTGTGTTCAGAGAAGATATTGGTAGGATTTCAGTCTTCTGGAATTTGCTAAGACTTGTTTAGTGACCTAGATTATGGTCTATCCTAGAAAATCTTTCATGTGTGCTTGAGAAGAGTATGTATTCTGCTTTGTTGGATAGGTTGTTCTGTACATGTCTGTTAGGTTCATTTGGTCTATAATATTGCTCAAAACTGCCATTTCCTTATTCTCTGTGTAGATGACTAATCCATTGTTAAGAGTGTTTTACAAAGACCCCAACTATTATTTATTGGTGTTTATTTCTGTTAGGTTTTGCTTTATGTATTTAAGTGGACCAATGTTGGGGTATAAATATTCAAAATTGCTGTATTTTCTTGAAAGATTGACCCCTTTATCATTATATAATGGCCATTTTGTATCATCTTTCCATTATTTGTTTAAAGTCTGTCTTGTTTGATATAAATATAGGTGTCCTTGCTTTTTTTTTTTTTTTTGATTAACATGTGCTTGAATATCTTCTTCCATTCTTTTACTCTCAGTCTACATGTATCTTTAAGGCTAAAGTCAGTCTCTTGTAGGCAACATATCATTAGAGTTTGGTGTTTTTCTTAATACAATCAGCCATTCTCTATCTTTTGATTAGAGAAATTAATCCATTTACATTTACAATAATTACTGATAGGTACTTAATATTTCCATTTTGTTCATTGTTTTCTGGCTGTTTTGTAGACCTGTTGTTCCTTGTTTCTTATGCTTTTATGTATATTTTATGTATATATTTTATATATATTTTATGTACCTATTTTATATATTTTTATATGTATATATACATATGTATTTAAATATATTGATATCTTTCAGGATCAATTTGCCTTGACTTCTGTATCATGTTCTTTTAATTACTGTAGGTTTTTCTCTTACAATTACCATGAAGCATACATAAAATATCTTACAATTATAACACCCTATTTTATTTATTTTTTTAAGTAATCTCTACCCCCATGAAGGGGCTCAAGTCCATGACCCTGAGATCAAGGTTACATGCTCCACCAACTGAGCCAGCCAGACACCCCTGTAATGCCCTATTTTAAACTGATAACAACTTCCATAGCATTCCTAAACTTTACACTTTTACTTCTCTTCCCACTCACATTTATATTTTTGATGTTACACTTGATATATTTTTATACTTTTATCCCATAACAGATTATTGCATCTGTGGTTATTTTTACTATGCTTGTTTTTTTAACTTTTAAACTAAAGTTGTAAGTGAATTACACACCATCATGAACATATTACAGACTCTGACTTTGACCATATATTTACCATTACCAGTGAATTTCATGTATCTTATGTTTTTATGATGTTTAATTGTGTCCTTTAACTCCACTCAAATTACTCCCTTTAGCTTCTTGTAAAACAGGTCTAGTGGTGATGAACTCCCTCAGCTTTTGTTTGTTTGTGAAAATCTCTCTCTCCATTTCTGAAGGGCAACTTTGCTGGGTATACAATTCTTGGTTGAGAGTTTTTCTCTTAATATTTTGTATATATAGTCCCATTCACTCCTGGCCTGAAAAATCTCTGTTGAGAAACCTGCCAATAGTGTGATGGGATTGACTTTGCATAGAACGTGTCTCTTTTCTCTTGCTGCTTTCAGAATTCTTTGTCTTCAACTTTTGAAATTTTAATTATAATGCATGGTGGTAGAGTCCTATTTAGGCTCAACCTATCTGAGGTCCTTTAGGCTTCATGTTTCTGGATGTCCATTTCTCTCCACAGGTTTGGGAAGTTTTCAGCTATTATTGCTCTAAATCTACTTTCTGTCCTTTTCTCTTTATCTTCTGGAATTCCCATAATGTGGATATTGTTTCTTTTGATTGTGTCACTTATATCCTGTAGGCTTTCTTCACTATTTTTCATTCTTTTTTCTTTTTGCTCCTCTGACTGGATAATTTCCAGTGTTTATCTGCTAGGTCATTGATTCTTTCTTCGGCATGGTCGAGTTTGCTTTTGAAGCTCTCTATTTCATTCATTGTATTTTTTTTAGCTTTAGGATTTCTATTCATTTTGTTGATTTTTTTTTTATGGCTTCTGTTTCTTTATTGAACTCATTTTGTTCATGAATTGTTTTCCTAATTTCATTTAGCTGTCTGTGCACTATAGTTCATTAAGCATCTTTAAGAGGAATATTCTGAATGCTTTTTCTGATGGTTCATAGATTTCATAGATCTCCATTTCTTTAAGTCAGTTATTGGAGCTTTATTAATTTCCTTTGGTGCTGTCATGTTTACCAGATTTTTCATGATCCTTGGTTCCTTATATCAGTATCTGTGCATTTGAGTAAGCTATTTCCTTTTCCAGACTTTGTAGGTTCACTTTGACAGGGAGTCCTTCACCAGTCTGCTCAGCTTGGGGTTCAGGACATGTCAGCTGATACTTGAGCAGGTGGAGCTTGCTACCAGGGTCCATTTTTGGATGAGGCCACTGACCAGGCTCTGAGGTCATGATGGGGGTTGGGGAGGGCTGCTACTGGCTGATAATGCTGGATAGGACTGTTCTTGGTTCCCTGTTCAAGCAAGGTTGTAGGATGGGCTCCATGAATGCCTGAGTTCTCTGGTCAGGCTTCCCAGATAGTTGTGACTGGATACTATACTCTGCAATAGGCAGGGCTATTAATTAGCTTCCCTGTCCTAGTGGGTAGCAGAATAGGCTTCAAGGCCTGCACTGCTCATTATTTGAGGACTGAATCAGGATAGACTTTGCACTGAATATCCTGGTCAGAGAGGGCTACCAGTTTTGCTCTGCAGATGGGGGAAGCCCTGTGCTGTGCTCTCCATTCATGTGCCACTGTAAGCAGGGCTGTAGGGTGGACTATACAGCTTCTCATGTGCTCCCATTAGGTCCCCTAGTCAGGTGGGCTGAAAACTGTATTCAGCAGTGGATGGGGCTACAAATTAGTTTCTCTACCCAGGCATGGCCCCATACAGACCCCAAAGCTGGCAAGGCTATTGTTTGGGGATCAAATTAGTCAGAATAAACTTGCACCACGTTCCCTGGCCTGACAAGTTCCCTAGCACTATCCTAGCTCTTTAGATGGGTGGGCTACTGGCTGGGTTCTCCACTCAGTACTTCTATAATAGGAATTGCAAAATAGGCCACACAGATTCCTGGGAGCTCTGGTTAGGTTTCCAGGTCAGGTGAGGTTGGAGATTCTTTCCTGCTTTGGGTGTGGCAATAAATTACCTTCCCTGCATGGTTGGGGCTGGAGAATAGTCCCCAAGTCTGGCAAGGCTCTTTGGGAATCAAATCACACAGACCTACATGCTAAGCTCCCTGGACAGATGGGGTCACCATCTTGACTCTGTGGGTACAAAGCCACTAATTGGATTTTCTGTTCAAATATCACAGTAATCAGGGCTGTGGGGTGAGCTGCTGAGATTCCCAGGAGCTCTGGTTAGGTTTCCTGGTTAGCATGGTTGGAGGCCGTATTCAGCACTGGGCAGGGCTGCAGGTAAGCTTCCCTGTCCCAGAGGGGTAAGGGGGTAGGTTGCATATAGAGCACACTCCAAGGCTGACAAGACTCTTGTTTGGAGAGCTAATCAGGCAGATTTGTGCACCCACCTCTTTCTAGACTGTGTCACCGGCTTGCCTCTGAAGACAGGCAGAGCTACTGGCTGAGATTTCTGCTCTAGTGCTACTGGGCCAAACTATTACCCAGGTGCTCAGGCCAGGCTTCCCTGTCAGGCAGGGCCCAAAGCTACCCTCAGCAGTGAGTGAAGCTATGAATTAGCTCCCCTTCCAGACAGAGCAGGAGAGATAACTTCATCTAACTTCCCAGGTGTTCTGGAAGGCTCTCTGGCTGGGTGGGGCTGGGAGCTCTACTCACCAGTGGATGGAACCATGAATTAACTCTGTTGCCTGGGTGGAACAGAGAACTGGCTCCAAGCCTGGCAAGGCTCTTTGTGGTCTTGACTCAAGTCAACCCACACCTCAAGTACCCTGGCTAAATGGTGCCACTGGCTTGGTTCTGCCTTTCGAACTCCACTTAAGGGTTGCTGGGCTATGCAGCTTTCAGGTTTTCCAGCCTGGCTTCCTGATTAGGCAGGGCCAGGAGCTATACTTGGTAGTAGGCAGGACTATGACTCAGCTCCCTGCCTGGGTGAGGGGATAGACCAGGCTCCAGAGCTGTGAAGGCTTATTTCATTTGAAGTCCTGAGTTCTAGTTCCCTGGTCAGATTGTGCCACCATTTTGGCTCTGCAGATAAGCAAAGTTGGTTGGGACTACTGCTTGGGTGCTGCAAGTAGAAACTCAGTGTGCCAAGATCCAAGTGCTGGTTGTTGCAAGCCCCTCCCAACTTCTCCATCACAATCATAGTTCCAGTCAAGCTTTACAGAGTCCTTCATGATCCTCATGAGGTGAGACAGGAGTGGGGGCTCCCAACAAGCAACCCACAATGCTGTGGGAGCTGGATGTCCATCCGAGGCTCTCTTTTCCCACCGGAGGCCCAGGGGAGACCTCTCTGTATGGCGCTGCGCTCTCCTGGGGGAGGGGCAAAGCGGTGAAGGTGTAGTTGTTTCTCTTACCCTTCTAATGAATCTGTCTTGGTTTCTGTGGTACAGAGGGTGCTTCAACCTTACCCCCCAGGTCTAGTATTTTCTCAGTAATGTCTTGTTCATGAATAGTTGTTAGTTGTTGTTGCGAAGGGGAACAAAGGCAGGAACAACTGGTGTCACCGTCTTGGTGATGTCCCTCCTAGGAAGAAGCTCTAGAATAATAAGTCCTGTCACATGGTAAGGTCTAGTAAGTGTTTGCTGGGCTACTATTATCATTATCGCCACCAGCGCTATCATCATCCGAGCTGGTAAGCCACTTGCCCCGGGCCACAGAGCTAACAAGCGGCTCACTCACTCAGGGTTCACATGCACAGAGGGGGCTCTGCCAGTAGCTGAATTGGTGCCTGCCAGGACCTCCCAACTTCGGGGGCCTCTCTCCAGACTATAACAAAGCACCTTTCCGCCTGAGACAAGAATTCACGATGCTTGTCTGGTACATATGAACGTGTGCTCATCTCAGCCACGTAAATGGGGTATGCCTAAATTATTCTTAGGAGATGCAGGCTGAATGAAATATGTAGGAGTAAAATGTTGTGAGAGCCACAAATTGCTTTCAGGGGGCTCAGCAGAAAGCTATATATAGATTCTACCACATCTACATATTCTCATAAATATGTATATACATATAGACAAATTGAAGGATAAAATATAGATGTATAAAATATATCCATACACATGTAGGTAAAGAAAATAAGACAAAATAACTGTTGTAGGTAGGGTGTCCCTTGTACTATTCCTTCAAAATTTTTTGTATATTTAAAATAAGAAGTAATAAACATTGGAGAAAAATACTCATATTTTCAGCCATTTTTAGGGGATAGTTTGGGGGGGCCTTTCATTAGAGCCCACTGCATAGACATTGTAAGATTTGTATTTAGAATATATAAAAGCCATGATGTACTAGGTAAAATAAAAAAAAAAATACAAATACAGTGCTTCTTTCCTCTTGAATTGGATAGCTAAAGCAGCATTTTAATGTGCACTAGCACCATCCTCTTGTCTGACCCCAAAGCCAGTTGAGCTCGTGGGGCTCAGTAACGCTTAGTAAGCACCTACAGTTTGCTTATGGCAGAACCTGGCAACTTAAATAGAAAGAGGGTGATGAAGCCTATTATGGGTGACATAGATTAATGATTTACAATTGTACAGTTATAGCCGTTGTAAAAATGTCCATAAGGAATGGAACTAGCAAGGGCAGCAGCTTGAGTATCATCACACTAAGAGACAAGGCCACCTACCTAGGAAGAGTATGGCCTGCTGCCTGTGTGGCCCTGTTCCTTGATCTCTGCTTACACATGGCCCTCTGGCTTCTACCGGGCCCTGCTGCTCTCATACTGGCACTTGGGAATAAGAAACAGTCTTGCAACAGCATCTGCCACCATAATTAACCCTTATGGCAGTCTTTGGCATCAACACAGACCTGTAATCTTGAGGTCACAGGGAACTTACATCATGCCTAAATTTAACCAGTTGCTCATTCAGTTTATTTAATTTACAGAGTCCCTACTCTGTGCCAGGCACTGTGAGCTCAGAATACAGCAGTAAACAATGCAGAGATCCCTGCCCTTGTGAAATTTATATACTAGCAGGAAGACACAGATAATAAATGGAACAAAAATTAGGGGCATCTGGGTGGCTCAGTTGGTTAAGCATATGACTTTGGCTCAGGTTGTGATTTTGGGGCCCTGGGATCAAGCCCCGCATCTCACTCCCCACTGAACAGGGAGTCTGCTTGTCCCTTTCCCTCTGCCCTTTCCCCCCGCTTGTGCTCTTTCTCTCTCTCTCAAATAAATAAATAAAATCTTAAAAAAATAAAAATAAATGTAACAAAAGTTATGTAGTATGTTAGGAGGTACTTTGAGGGGAGAAATGGATTTATGCTTTGTAAAACCTGTAACACAAGGCTGATTCTGTTTATCAAAATACTGTTTATTAAAAACCTTCAAAGCCTAAGAATTTTTAATTACTTTAGTCAAGCAGTACTTGTCCTCACACATGCTACGTTTCATTGTAATACAGACCCAAAACTTCTAGAAACACATAGATAAACTTCCTTTGAAGAAATGACCATATTAGCTTTCAAATGCCCTTTTCTGCTTTTGCATAATATATATAGAAGTTATTTTTCTAAACCACCTGCACCAAAGTCACCTAGAGTGTTTGATTAAAAATGCATATCCCCCCAGACTACTGATTCATATTTTTTATTTATTTTTTATTTATTATTTGAGAGAGAGAGATGGACAGAATGCACGAACAGGGCAGAGGGAGAGGGACAAGCAGACTCCCAGCAGAGCAGAGTCTAACATCAGGCTCGATCCCAGGACTATGGGATCATGACCTATGCCGAAGGCAGATACTTAACTCACTGAGCCACCCAGGCGCCCCTACTTCAGGAACTTTGATGTTGATTTGTTTCCTTGGTATTTTTTAATTGAGATATAATTAACAAAATTATATTAGTTTCAGATGTACAACATAATGATTTGATACATTGAAAAATGATCACAATTATGTGTAGTTAACATCCATCACCAGAACTTTTAAGATCTACTCTCAGAAACTTTCAAATATGCAATAGAGTTTTTTTAAGATTTATTTATTTGAGAGAGAGAGCACGAGTGGGAGGAGGGGCAGAAGGAGAGGGACAAGCAGACTCCCTGCTGAATGGGGAGCCCAACACAGGGCTCGATCTCAGGACCCCCAAGATCATGACCTGAGCTGAAGTTAGACACTTAACTGACTGAGCCACCCAGGCGCCCCCCAAATATGCAGTAGAGGCTTATGTAGCTGTAGTCACCATGCTGTACGTTATATCCCCATGACTTACTTATTTTCTGACTGGAAGTTTATACCTTTTGACCAGTTTCACCCATTTCACCCCCCCACACACAACTTCCCACCACTGGCAATTACCAATGTGATCTCTGTATCTATTAGATTCCACATAGAAGAGAGATCATACAGCATTTGTCTTTCCCTGTCTGACTTAATTTCACTTAGCATAATGCCCTCAAGGCCCATCCATGTTGTTGCAAATTATTTTCTTCTTTTTTATGGCTGAGTAATATTCCTGTGTATGTGTGACTTTTCTTTATCCGTTCATCCATCACTGGGCACTTAGGTTGTGTGCATTTCTTGGCTATTATAAATAATGCTGCAAAGAACATGGGAGTGCAGGTATTTTTTTGAGTTAGTATTTTTGTTTCCTTCAGATAAATACCCAGAAGGAATTTCTGGATGGTAGGGTAATTCTGTTTTTAACTTTTTGAGGAACCATACTGTTTTCCATAGTGGCTGCACCAGTCTACATTACCACCAACAGTGCAAAAGAGTTTCCTCTTCTCCATGTCCTTTCTCACCAACACTTGTTCTTTCTTGTCTTTTTGAAAATAGCCATTCTGACTGGTAGAAGGCGATATTTCATTGTGGCTTTGATTTGCATTTTCCCTGACAATGAGTGATGTTGAGCATCTTATGTCTGTTGGCACGCCTATACGTCTTTGGAAAAAATGTCTATTTAGGTCTCTGCTCACTTTTAGATCAGGTTGGTTTTTTTGCTGTTGAGTTGTAAAGTTCTTTATATATTTTGGATATTTTATCAGATAAATGATTTACAAATATTTTCTCCCATGCAGTAGGTTGCCTTTTTATTGTTGATGGTTTCCTTTGCTGTGCAGAAGCTTTTTCGTTTGATTTAGTCCTACTTGTTTATTTTTGCCTTTGTCACTTTTGTATTTAGTGTCAAATCCAAAAAGTCATCACCAAGACTGATGTCAAGAGCTTACCACCCATGTTTTCTTCTAGGAGTTTTAAGTTTCAGGTCTTACATTCAAGTCTTTAATCCATTTTGAGTTAATTCTCATTTATGTCCATTTGTTTATTTTAACTTTTGTTGCCTGTACTTTTATGGTGACTATCCAAGAAATTATCGCTAAGACAATGTCAAAGATCTTTCTCCCTATGTTTTCTTCTGGGAGTTTTATGGCTTCAAATCTTACATTTAAATCTTTACTCTGTTTCATGTTAATTTTTGTGAGTGGTATAAGATAGCGGTCCAGTTTCATTCTTTTGCATGTAGCTGTCCTGTTTTTCAACATCATTTATTAAAGAGACTATCACCCATTGTTTTTGGGGTTTTTTTGCTCCTTTGTCATAAATTGACCATGTATGTGTGTCTTTATTTCTGGGCCCTCTATTCTGTTTCAGTTGATCCATATGTCTGTTTTTATGCCAATACCACTGTTTTGATTACTATAGCTTTGTAAATATAGCTTGAAATCAGGAATTGTGGTGCCTCTAGCTTTATTCTTCTTTCTCCAGATTGCTTTAGCTATTTGGGGTCTTTTGTGATTCCATACAAATTTTAGGACCATTTGTTCTATTTCTATGAAAAATACCTTTGGAGTTTTGATAGGGAGTGTATTGAATCTGTAGATTGCCTTGGATAGTATGGACATTTTAACAATATTAATTCTTCCAATCCATTAGCGTGGAATACTTTTCCATTTATTTATGTCATCTTCAGTTTCTTTCATCAGTGTCTCATAATTTTCAGTGTACAAGTTTGTCATCTCCTTGCTTAAATTTAATCCTGTTTTTTTGATGCAATAGTAAATGGGATTTTCTTAATTTCTCTGATAGCTATTTGTGTATATAAATGCAACAGATTTTTATATATTGATTTTGTATCTTGCAGCTTTACTGAACTTAGTTATTCTAACTTTTTGGTGAACTCTTCAGGTTTTTTTATATATAATATGTCATCTGCAAATAGGGCACAGTTTCACTTCTTCCTTTTCATTTGGATGCTTTTTATCTCTTTTTCTTGTCTAATGACTCTAAGGCTTCCAATATGATGTTGAATTAAAGTAGTGAGAGAGGCCATTCTTGTCTTGTTCCTGATCTTAGAGGAAAAGCTTTCAGTTTTTCACCATTGGGTAAGATTTAGCTGTTGGCTTGTCACATATGGCCTTTATTATGTTGAGGTACATTCCCTCAATACCTAGTATGTTGAGAGTTTTTATCCTCATTTTGTTGACATGGTATATTGCATTGATTAATGTTTAACCATTGTAATCCTGGAATAAATCCCACTTGAACGTGGTGTATGATCTTTTTATTTTTTATTTTTTAAAGATTTTATTTATTTGCAAGAGAGAGAATGAGAGACAGAGAGCATGAGAGGGAGGAGGGTCAGAGGGAGAAGCAGACTCCCTGCTGAGCAGGGAGCCCGATGTGGGACTCGATCCCGGGACTCCAGGATCATGACCTGAGCCGAAGGCAGTCGCTTAACCAACTGAGCCACCCAGGCGGCCAAGTATGATCTTTTTAATATCTTGTGAATTCAGTTTGCTAATATATTGTTGAGCATTTTTGTATCTGTGTTCACCAGGGATATTAGCCTGATTTCTTTTTCTTGTGGCACCCTACTCTGGTTCTGGTATCAGGGCAATGCTGAACTCATAAAATGTTTGGAAGTGTTCCCTCCTCTTCTATTTTTTGGAAGAGTGTGAGAAGGAATTGGCATAAATTCTTTAAATGTTTTGTAGATTTCACCAGTGAAGCCATCTGGTCCTGGACTTTTTGTTGATTGGGAGGTTTTGATTACTGATTCAATCTCCTTCCTAGTCATTGATCTGTTCAGATTTTCTGTTTCCTCATGATTTAGTCTTGGTAGGTTGTATGTTTCTAGGAATTTATCCATTTCTTCTAGGCTGTTCTATTTATTGCCATATCATTTTTCATCCTAGTATCTATGATCCTTTGTATTTCTGTGCTATCAGTTGTAACATTGCTTTCATTTCTGATTTTGAGTCCTCTCTTTTTTTACTGGTGGGTCTCTCTAAGATTGTCAATTCTGTTTCTCTTTCAAAAAACCACCTCTTAATTGTTAAATTGCTATATTGTACACCTGAAATGAATATAACATTGTATATTAACTACACTGGAATTAAAATTTAAACAAATAACACATCCTAGTTTCATAGATCTTCTTTATTGTCTTTTTAGTCTCTGTTTCACGTATTTCTGCTCTGATCTTTGTTATTTTCTTCCTCTACTAACTTTGGGTTTTGTTTGTTGTTTTCCTACTTCATTGAGGTGTAAAGTGAGGCTATTTATTTGAGATCTTTCTTGTTTCTTGATACAGGCATTTATTGTTATAAAGTTCTCTCTTAGAATGGCTTCTGCTACATCCCATAAGTTTGGTATGTTGTTTTTACATTTTCAATTTTCTCAAGGTAATTTTTCAATTCTCTTTTCTTACTTGACCCTTTGGTTGTTCAATACCATGTGTTTAATCTCCATGTATGTGTGAATTTGCCAATTTTTTTCTTGTAATTGATTTTTAGTTTCATATCATTGTGGCCAGAAAGATGGTTGATGTGATTTCAAACTTCTTTTTCCTTTTTAATTTTATTATGTTATGTTAGTCACCGTACAATACATCATTAGTTTTTGATGTGGTGATCCACGATCCATTGTTTTCATATAACACCCAGTGCTCCATGCAGTACGTGCCCTCCTTAATACCCATCACTGGGTTAACCCATCCCCCCACCCCCCTCCCCTGTTTGTTTCTCACAGTCCATAGTCTCTCATGGTTCATCTCTCCCTCCAATTCCCCCCGCCATGTTTCCCTTCCTTCTCCTAATGTCCTCCATGTTATTCCTAAGTGAGACCATATGATAATTGTCTTTCTCTGCTTGACTTATTTCACTTAGCATAATC
>NW_027773478.1:0-293 GCF_054177405.1 Leptonychotes weddellii | reverse complement strand
GTGACATGGTTATACGATGATTTTTTTCTTCTCTTTACAACATTACTTTGGATTGAGGGATCAGCCATCAAGATTGAAATGACAAACTGATGCTAATGAAGGCATAATAGAATCTCACTTGCTCTTCCATGGCTTACATGGCCACTTCTTTACTGATATCAGCCAAATTTAGTTGTGTCCAAAAAATCAGCAAATAGGATTTGAAGCAAAAGCAGGGAGAGGAAAGATGGATAAAGAATGTGCCATATTTGCTGTGGCCTTGGGGATGCTAACTACTTTGGTAAGTTTATCCA
>NW_027773477.1:0-293 GCF_054177405.1 Leptonychotes weddellii | reverse complement strand
AAGGTACAAGTAAACTTGACACAGATGGGAAATGGTTGCAAAAAAGCAAGATGAGGCCAGACTATGGATAGACAAAGTAGAAGTTCTGTTCTATTATAAAGAGAGGGAAAATAATTTTTTTTTTTTTTACTTTCTACCATTTACCATTGTACAATCTTTTTTTTTTTTTAAAGGTTTTATTTATCTATTTATTAGAGAGCGAGCGAGAGAGAAACAGCATGAGAGAGGAGAGGGTCAGAGGGAGAAGCAGGCTCCCCGCTGAGCTGGGAGCCCGATGCGGGACTCGATCCCAG
>NW_027773476.1:0-293 GCF_054177405.1 Leptonychotes weddellii | reverse complement strand
AATATTATTTACCTTAAAGAGTTAATCAATTAAGAATACAAAGAAAAGAAGATTTCCATTTTATGGGATCTTTCAATTTGAAAGGCCATCCCACTACATTTCATGTATTCAGGCTCTTCTAAGAGTTGAAGGGAAATGCAATTATGGGTGGGTATTTCCTGAAGACAAAATTATATAACTCAGTTTTTTTTTTTTGTAGAAACATGATAAATGTTTCATTAATGTCTGATTTTCTGGAGAGAGAAAAGTAATGTTGTACTTCAAGTTATTCCATTCTCTTTACCTTATTAAAT
>NW_027773475.1:0-293 GCF_054177405.1 Leptonychotes weddellii | reverse complement strand
GCCTCGTGACTACCCAGACCGGCTGTCGCTCGGCCAGTGCTTTCTTCGGTGCGTCCATTCAAGTTCCTTTAGATATGAGGCCCCGGAATCACAGAATGCCGTAATTAGTGCTGGAAGGGAAAGAACAGCCTGATAGAAACACGCACTCAGATGCCCTCTCTGGGACTTGTTCTCCACCCGCCCCGCCGCCGTTCCCCCATGTCGTGCACCAAGCCCTTTGTCCCGGGGAGCCCCGCCGGAGCAGGAATTCGAGGTAATGGCCGCGGCACACTCAGGGCAGGGCACGCCCCCAC
>NW_027773474.1:0-293 GCF_054177405.1 Leptonychotes weddellii | reverse complement strand
GTGTACTTGCGGGCGCCTGGGTGGCTCAGTTGGTTAAGCGACTGCCTTCGGCTCAGGTCATGATCCTGGAGTCCCAGGATCGAGTTCCGCATCCGGCTCCCTGCTCGGCGGGGAGTCTGCTTCTCCCTCTCCCGCTCCCCCCTCTTGTGCTCTCTCTCTCTCAAATAAATAAATAAAATCTTTAAAAAAAAAAAAAAAAGAAGTGTACTTGCTAAAAAAGTATTTGTGTGTACATCTCAAACCTGAAGGAGATCAAGCCTCTGGATCTAACTACCAATCTACAGGAAATATAG
>NW_027773473.1:0-293 GCF_054177405.1 Leptonychotes weddellii | reverse complement strand
TTTTGCCTCCACCCCTGTTCCCCACCTAATGCCATTTTGAAATCCCAGACATTGTATCAATAGCATTTGATTGGTAAATATTTCAGTTCACTTTTTTTTTTTTTTCATTTCAGCAGAATTTGTAAACTCATAGGAATTGGGGATCTGTTCTATTAACCAAAGAGAAATATTTTGGCAATTTGAAAGCTTCCAAATTGCTTTCGTTGATTGACCTTTGTCCTGACCTGGCTGGGTAGCCTGAGCGGTCTTAAGCTGACTGGGGGTTGGAGAGGGGTTAGCCGCTGCATTGCTCA
>NW_027773472.1:0-293 GCF_054177405.1 Leptonychotes weddellii | reverse complement strand
AAAAAAAAGAAGACATGACTCTCACACTTCGGGATGAAGAGATGCAGGGCGAGGGGCTGTGACTGCCTGCATTTTCCTGGCCAGGAGGACAGCGGCAAAGGTGGAGAGGATGATGAAGGCCTAGCAGGTGCCCCAAATGATCTCGATAAATCTTCCTAACAAACCTTCAGGAAAGGTGCAATCATTAGCCTCATTTTACCGGAGGGTGGACAGGTCACATCCCCTGCACTCAGCCACATGGCGGCTCAGTGCTGATGCCAAGCTGGACCTCTCTCCTGTGGGAGCCCCAGACC
>NW_027773471.1:0-293 GCF_054177405.1 Leptonychotes weddellii | reverse complement strand
GCTCACAGGACCCGGTGGAGGAAGGGCACGCGGTGTAGACGGTGGGGTTTCGGTGGCTTTGTGTGCGGTGACGGGGGGTCCCGCGGTGCTGATCACGGGGCTGTCGGGTCTCCCCTTTCTGGGCTCGGATCCGCTCCGGGGGTCCATGCGCTGGTGTTTATGCGCGCCCGGGTTCGGTTCCTGGGGCTGCTCCCGCAGTCTGCGGTCAGGGGGCGGCCGCCCCCCGCGGTGCTCGTGCTCCCCCGGCCTCGGCCCTGCGGGGTCCTCCCCGCGTCCACACCCGCTTGGGGGCT
>NW_027773470.1:0-293 GCF_054177405.1 Leptonychotes weddellii | reverse complement strand
ACTTGCAGACCTTGTGACCTCAGGCAATACTCAAACCTCTCAATCCCTCTGATCCCTCATTAGTGGGCAGTCTTAATAACACCTCAGTATATTCGGGGAAATATCCTGTCATTCCTGTCAAATAAGACACGTATGTGGGAGTGCTTTGAAAATTATCAAGTATCTTACACAACTCTTACTTATCATGAAGTATTTATATCAGTTCTTCAGAACAAACACCCTTTTGTTCAATGCCCGTTGTTTCTGAGGTAGTTTGGAAAACATTCCATCACCTGGCTCCTCACACAAGAGCC
>NW_027773469.1:0-293 GCF_054177405.1 Leptonychotes weddellii | reverse complement strand
GGACAGGAATTACTGAGTTAAAGAGAATGCATATATTCCTTGTTAGTGTTTACTACCAAATAATCTTTCAAGGTGATTATACCAATTTTTATGCTCACACTGGCAATATATGAGGGTTCTGGTAGGTCCACATACTGACAGACACTTGGCATTTTCATTTTTATCTTCCTTTTCTGGCCCTTAAGTGTTTTCCCAACTTCTTTGGCTTATTTTCCTTCTCATTCTACATGTGCTCAAATTGACACAGATTCAACTCTATATAAATTCTAAGACATAAATATATATTTGTAGCC
>NW_027773468.1:0-3743 GCF_054177405.1 Leptonychotes weddellii | reverse complement strand
ACTCTGAGAAACAAACTGAGGGTTTTAGAGGGGCGGGGGGTGAGGGGATGGTTTTGCCCAGTGATGGGTATTAAGGAGGGCACTTACTGCATGGAGCACTGGGTGATATACGAAAACAATGAATCGTGGCTCACTACATCAAAAACTAATGATGTATTGTATGGTGACTAACATAACATAATAAAATAAAATTTAAAAAAAAAACTTTTAATTTGAACACAGTCAAATATCTCAGTTTTCATTTATAATTCCAGATTTTTGCATCTTATTTAAGAAAATATTCTCTCCCTGGGACAGTCTGGCTGTTTACCAAAACTCATGTTCTCTTTTCCTTGACACATTCCCAGATACCCCACCTCAGCCATTGGCTAGTGCTAGTAGAAGTGAAGTGTCTCACTTCCAGGTCTGGCCTCTAATACCTCTTGTGTGATTCCCCATCCTCTTTCTTCCTTCATCAGTAAGGTAGCTGCTGAAAAGCCAGAGAGAACCTCAGGCCCTAAGGTATGATGGAACCACTAGATAAAAAATAACCTGAATCACCCAATGGAAGGCTGCCCAATGAACACCCAGTTGAACTGTAGTATAAGAAACACTTGTTTCAGACCACTTGCATGAGACCACCATCATCTGATATTTTATTTGTAATCTCAATGGAGCTTAGCCTTCACTTACTTGACATCGCGCTGAATCTAAAACTTATTCTCCTAGATTTGTTTTTCAAGTTATAAAATTTTGCTTTTCTACATTGAGAGTTTCAATCCTTCTGGAATTTGTTTTCTATAAATAGTGTGAAGAAGGAATCCATTTTTTCCTTAACATTTTTTCCATTAACTCCCCACAAGTTAATTCCATCAACTCTACATTTTAAGCACTTATTAAATAGTCCTCTTCCCACTGTCATCTCCATCATATATCAAGTACACAATTTTGTGTGTAAATCTGCTTCTGAACTCTTCATCCTGTTATGTCATTTACAGTGTGTCTGAAAAATTAAGAAACATGAACTACATTTATTTATTTACTTATCTTTTTTTTTTAAGTAGGCTCCACGCCCAGTGTGGAGCCCAACACAGGGCTTGAACTCATGACCCTGAGATCAAGACCTGAGCTGAGATCAAGAATCAGATACCTAATCTACCGGGTCATCCAGGTGCCCTAAAATAAATTTATTTTTAAATCGTATGTTCATTACATTCTTCAAATCATATGCTCAATTTATTTGTTATCAGCCTTTAGCTGAAATCAGCTATTTTATATCTCTACATATAAAGCAATGAATCTATCAATCTCAGAATAGTACAACAAATGTACCATTTTTCTTATGTCTCCAAGATTTTTAGACACTCTGTACTGTCTTTATTTTCCAGAGAAATCCTTAACTTATTAAAAAATAACAGAATTTAGTCACATTTAATCTTACTTGAGGTCTTTGCTTCAATCTGATTAGGTGTCTTTTATCAAAAAAAAAATTTTTTTGCTTATTAGTTTAGGTTTAAAAAACAACAGAAACTAGAACATTCAACAGCCCAGAATGCAATAAATTAGTTTCATGACCAGAGGTTTGTTTTTATAGTTTTCCTTTAATTAAAGCTAATTTTCTTCATAAAGAGAGATTACAATTTCTGATTCCATATTTTTCTTCCTCAAAGAGCTATATTATATTAATTCTAATCTAAAAATAAAAATTATCTGGAGGATTTTAATTAAAGTTGCTTTAGAGACATATATTAATATAATATTTCCTTGAACAATATTTTGTAACTTTCTCTGTGAAAGATTTTCATATCATTCATTAATTTAATTCATGTACCTTTATGTTATAATTATAAATCTGATTTTTTTTATGCTCCACTACATATTCTATTTTCTATTCAGTTTCTAACATCTCACACATACTAATAAGTAGCAACGTCTTGACATTTCATTCTAAATGTTCTTTTAATTCTTGTGTGGCTTATTTTAAGGTAATGTTATGACTAGTGTTTTTTTAGTCAGTCTAAATGTATGTATATTTTTACAAATTATATTTTATTTATAAATTTCTACTTTAATTGCATTTTGGACTGAAATATGGTCTATGACATCTTTGGATTTTGTTAAAACTTTCTTCATGGTTTAATATGTGGTCAGTGTTTTCAAATGTTCTATGTGTATTTGAAAAAAGCCGACATTCTCTATTTGTTAGATGTAGGAATATATATAATTTCAAGCTTATTCTCAGTTTTCAAACTTCTATATCATCAATGAGTTGGTAGCTCTGTGACCTGTAGTTTTCTGAAATAAATATATTAAAACCTCCTCTTAAGAGCATAGGTGTGTCAATTCTTCTTATAACTGCATTGATTTTAGCTTTACATGCTTTCGGGTTGTATTGAAAGGTCAACATAAGTTCATGTTTATTATATCTTCTTTGTGAATATTTCTACTGTCTTGTATATAGTATATCCATTAACCTTGCTATTTAACAAACTAGTTAAAAACTCAATAGTTTAAAAGCATAAAAATTTATTATTGCTCACAAGTCTTTGGGTCAGCTGGGCACTTGACCTGGTCAGGCTCTGCTAATCTCAGCTGGGAATGCTCATGCTTCTTGGTCAGACAGTGGGTTAATAGGGAGATGACTTCTCTAGGTTGGCCTCCTCCGTCACACATCTGGTGTCAGATGGCTGTCAGCAGTGACAACAGATGTTACTGGGTCTCTCATCATCTGGTAAGTTAGCTCTGGCTTGTTCATAAGGCACTGTCAGAGGAATCACAAAGCCCTCTTAAGACCTATGCTAAGGGGTGCCTAGGTGGCTCAGTCAGTTAAGTGTCCAACTCTTGGTTTTGGTTCAGATCATGATCTCAGGGTGGTGAGATTGAGCCCCTTGTTGGGATCCACACTGGGTGTGGAGCCTGCTTAGGATTCCCTCTCTCCCTCTCCCTGTGCCCCTCCCCACCCCACTCACTCACACGCACACTCTCTAAAAGAAAAAAAAAAGACCTATGCTCAAACCTGGCCCAGTGTCACTTTCAGAACATTCTCTGGATCAAATAAAGTTACAAACTAGCTCAGATTCAAGAAGTAAGGAAAGAGGCTCCTCTTGACAGGAAGACCGGCAAGATCACTTACAAAGGGAAAACAAAAAATTGGGCACACTATTTATTTATTTTTGTTGAAGTGTAATTGATACACAATATTATATTGGTTTCTAGTGTACCACATAGTGATGTGACAATTATATATACATATTACAAAATACTGAGCACACTATTTAAATCAATCTGTCACATGCAATGTTTCTTCTATCTCTAATAGTGCTTAAATATTAACGTACTTATTAATCTTGACCTAGTTATTTAATATTCTTTTATATTTTCTCTGGGAAGTCCAAATTTATTGAATATCTCTCTCCTACTTCCAATAGGACAAAAAACTTGGCATGTGCTAAATCATTAGAATTTCCACATTCCCTGGTTATATATACATATACATGGACTATTACTCAGCCATTAGAAAAAGAATGAAATCTTGCCATTTGCAACAACATAGCTGGATCTGGAGGGTATTATGTATGCTAAGCAAAATAAGTCAGTCGGAGAAAGACAAATACCATGTAATTTCACTCATACGTGGAATTTAAGAAACAAAACAAATGAACAAAGAAAAAAAGAGACTCTTAAATACAGAGAACAAACTTGTGGTTACCAGAGGGGAGGTAGGGGGCAGAAATAGGTGATGGGGATTAACAAGGGCACTAGTC
>NW_027773467.1:0-293 GCF_054177405.1 Leptonychotes weddellii | reverse complement strand
AGCAAAGTTGGTAGTACTCTGCAAGTTCTTAAATTATGTATTTTTTTTTTTTAAAGATTTTATTTATTTATTTGAGAGAGAGAGAATGAGAGACAGCATGAGAGGGAGGAGGGTCAGAGGGAGAAGCAGACTCCCTGCCGAGCAGGGAGCCCGATGCGGGACTCGATCCCGGGACTCCAGGATCATGACCTGAGCCGAAGGCAGTCGCTTAACCAACTGAGCCACCCAGGCGCCCTTAAATTATGTATTAAATTAGGTTAGATTATCTATTAGTTCAAGAAATCTAAATGATA
>NW_027773466.1:0-293 GCF_054177405.1 Leptonychotes weddellii | reverse complement strand
CTTGCTCGCTCTCAAATAAAATCTTAAAAAAAAAAAAATGAGCCTACAGGAAGCTGGTAGGGCTGATGGCTGCATTTGGAAAGTTCTGCATTCTTCCTGGAGTCCCACCTAGCATTCGGAGCAGTTAGTCCCATGTGATGAGTGGGTGGCCTTGACGGTGGCCATATCTTACCTTGGTGCTTCCTCTTGTAGCAAACTACCTGTTTTCTCCTGTTTCTCTGGTGGTCCAGTAGATCAGGATAGGGACATCTTATACAGACTGTCAGAATACTGTGCGTATATCCCTAAGGAAG
>NW_027773465.1:0-293 GCF_054177405.1 Leptonychotes weddellii | reverse complement strand
ATTATTTCTCTGTAGTTCCATAGCTTTCATGCACACACAGTTAAAATCCCAGTATGATTTCTAGTGACACCTGGCAAGCTGATTCCAGACTTCCTAGGAAAGTGTAAGTGATCCAAAATTGCAAAGTCCCTTTAAAAGAAGAAGGTGGAAGGCCTTTCTTTACCAGCTGTCGGGACTTATAATGAAGCTGTAGCAAGTACGAAAGCACAACCTTCTCACAGGGATCAGTGGAAGAAATAGAATAAAGTGTCTAGAAATAGGCCCACATTATATGGAACTTTGGTATATGACCA
>NW_027773464.1:0-293 GCF_054177405.1 Leptonychotes weddellii | reverse complement strand
TCTTCATTTTGCAGATGAGGAAACTGAGGCCTGGGGAAGGGGAGGGGCTCGCCCAGGGTCCCATGGACAGGGGCACTGGAGCACGACACAAGTGTGACTGCGGGGCCCACGTTCCTGGGCTGGGGTGTCTGGACCCCGGGAGGGGTGGGCAGGAGGGAGCCCCGTCTACCCGGGACCTTCATACGCCAGGCTCTGGGCCAGGCACGGTGCATGTTTCAGGCTGTGTCACTCCCCTCTGCGGCCCTGGGAGCCGTGTCACTCTCCTGGGCTCAGAGCAGACACACCAGCCTGGG
>NW_027773463.1:0-293 GCF_054177405.1 Leptonychotes weddellii | reverse complement strand
AAGGAAATGCTACATGAAAAGTTGGCATGTGAGCCAGACAATGAAAGATAGGATTTAGAGGAGCAGCGAGGCCAATCCAGAAGGGCCGTACCCAGCAGGAGCAAAGGGCTGAAGGCAGAATGAGAAGTGGCTAAGGAGGGGTGAAGGGCCACCTGGCCTGGAAGGATGGCTCCTTAGGGGGCACTAAGGCAGCTCAAGACGATTGAGGGCTTTATTAAAAAACAGCACAAGAAAACCTTAGCTTTTTTTTTTTTTTAAGATTTTATTTTTGAGTAATCTCTGCATCCAACCTG
>NW_027773462.1:0-293 GCF_054177405.1 Leptonychotes weddellii | reverse complement strand
GCCATCACCCGCTCCTTGCCTAGTTCAAGCCCACGCCTCGCTTCCCTGGAGCCGCTGCAGCCACCCCACCGCCTCTTCCTTCCCCTCCAGTCCGACCTGTAAACACACACCGATCAGTCCGCCCTGAGCCAGCTTCCTTCCCCGAAGTGCGGCCAAGGGAGCCAGGCCCATACACGTCCGCAGGTGAATGCTGTTGAGCGCACAGCAAAGATGCTAGTCAAATCATTGTCCCTTTCCCTTTTGATTTTCCAATTTCACACTGAGTTGCTTTCTTTCTATTTATTAAATGTGAA
>NW_027773461.1:0-293 GCF_054177405.1 Leptonychotes weddellii | reverse complement strand
ATCCGAGGCGATATTCGGGAGGATAGACGGCGGGGGAGGGGCCTCCGTCGGCCGCTTCTGGCAAGTGATAGAACCACGGAGCACAAAATCGGAACTTTTAAAAGTCTGCTCCGCTGAGGGACGTCACTCCGGTGGCTAAGCGGGGGGTGGAACCCTCCGGGACAGTGTGGTCTCAGGACCCTTGGGGTCACAGAAAGACCGGGGGTGCCTGAATGCGGCAGAGCTCCCAGGTATCAGAGCCGGGAAGCCGTCTGCAGAGGCGGAGCCCAGGCGCGGGCTCTCAGCTCGGGGTT
>NW_027773460.1:0-293 GCF_054177405.1 Leptonychotes weddellii | reverse complement strand
ATATACTTTATACCACAATAAAAGTAAAAGCCACTGGATTCCAAAGGCTTAGTACAAAAAAATAAAAATAAATAGACAAACAAACAAACAAACAAAAAACCTCATTAGTGGGGCACCTACGTGGCTCAGTTGGTTAAGTATCTGACTCTGGTTTCAGCTCAGGTTGTGATCTCAGGGTTGGGAGACTGAGCCCTGCATCAGGCTCCACACTCAGCGGAGAGTCTGCTTGAGATTCTCTCCCTCTCCCACTGCCCCTCCTCCCCCTCAAATAAATAAATAAATCTTTAAAAAAA
>NW_027773459.1:0-293 GCF_054177405.1 Leptonychotes weddellii | reverse complement strand
AATAAAAAGAAAGAAAAGAAAAAGCAAATGTAAGGGAAATCACACCATGAGCATCCCCATCTGTGGAGTACACTCCTTCCCAGCTGGGCCTGGAATTCTCCACTCCCATCCAGAGATCCAACAAAGCTGAAGGTACTAACCAATAGGGAAGATCCCAGGACACTCTTCATCTATGTGGGTTGGAGATTCCCTTCCCCAAATTAGGGTAGCCTGGAATGGGGAAACTGTCAGGGATTAGTAGGACCCCCAGTGGCATGAGTTAAACCAAAATGGCACTCACTGCAAAGTCTCTG
>NW_027773458.1:0-3745 GCF_054177405.1 Leptonychotes weddellii | reverse complement strand
CTGTGTCTCTCTCTGTCAAATAAATAAATAAAGTCTTTAAAAAAAAAAAAAAGATAGTAGGAAGGGAAAAATGAAGGGGAGAAATCAGAGGGGGAGATGAACCATGAGAGACTATGGACTCTGAGAAACAAACTGAGGGTTCTAGAGGGGAGGGGATGGGTTAGCCTGGTGATGGGTATTAAAGAGGGCATGTACTGAATGGAGCACTGGGTGTTATATGCAAATAATGAATCATGGATCACTACATCAAAAATTAATGATGTAATGTATGGTGATTAACATAACATAAAAAAAATACAGTTTCTCAAAAAAAAAGTGATTTAGAAAGCCTTCAACTCAAAGATTTGGCGAAAATTAATTCAACAATATAATAGAATAAAGACACTAAAGATAAAAACAAATTGATGAATGGAAAGCAAAGAAAGAGAATTCATAATAAATCCAAAGACTTGTTTTATAAAACAAATACAAAACAGTAAAATAAATCTCATCAGGACTAATTAAAAAAAAAGATGAAGTACATACACTATGGAGGCAGAGACAACAAATGAGAGATCATAAGAGGAAAGGGGTGGGGAGGTAGGCATATGTCCAAATAGAGAAAAGAATGGGGATTATGACACTGCTACATTAAATTCTATAAAAATATATTGGAAAACAATGCAATAGATGATTCACTAACCCATTGATTCAAGAAAGAATATATTTGGAAAGTAAGGAAATGACTAAAACCTATTTTAGCTAATAAAAGAGTATAACTGAGTTGAAAAAATCTACATATCAGTAACAACCATTTTTGGAAATGTAATGGAAAACTCCCATTTGTAAAATCAATAAATATGTTTTTTAAATAATAAACAACAAGGTAAGAAAATTTACCAAAAAATACAAAAGTTTTCTGTGAAACAAAGTTTTTAGATAGAAAAACGCAGTGTTTCTGCATGGGAAGACTCAATATTATATTTTTATTCTCTTCAAATTGATAACATTTAGCAAAACAAATTGAAGTAAGATTTTGGAGAGCTTGAGGAAATGATACTCAAGTTCATCTGGAAAAATGACAACAGCCAGGGAAATTTTGTAAAAGGAGGGTAAAAAGGAGGAGAGTTATCCTGTTATATATTTAAAATGGATTATAAAGTTTTGTAGAACTCATAAAAAAAGCCATAATCAGAAAGTCATATTTGAAACAATAAATTTCATAAATCTAAGTAAATATAAAATTTAGTATATCAAAAGTGGCAGTTCACACCAGTGGGAAATTATGTCATAAGTGATAATGAGACAGCTTTCCATTTAGGAAAAAATTAAATCCCTATCGTATATTGAGACCAAAATTAATTCTAGTTAGGACAAAATTAAAAAATTAAAAAAACAAAGAGTGTTGAGCAGTATATAGATTAAACATTCTTTGTTAAAGACATGAAAAGCTAAGTTAAAAAAAATGGACACAATAGGAAAAAATATTTGCAACAAACATACCAGACTATTAATCTTAAAATACAAAAACCTCAAACTATTCGTAACCATGTCCAACACTCCAATAGAAAAATAGTCCAAGAACTTATATAGGTGGATTCCAAAGGAAACAACCCAAATGGTGAAAAACAGGAAAAACTGAGGTGATTAGTGCTGTCTTTGCATCCCTGGCATCTTTTCATTGTGAAACCATACTCCTCACTAGATGTGATTCTTCTGACGCCAACAATAGTGCACCATGCACTCCTGACCTCTGTGTGCATCATGTGACCTAGGTTCCTCCAACCAAACTCTTGTCCAGGAATTGTTATCCTGAGTGGAAACATACAGGGATGAAAAGTAGAGATCATTTATTAACTTAGGATGGGGTTACATCCCGATAAACCCATCATAAATGGAAAATATATATATATTTTTAAAGATTTTATTTATTCATTTGAGAGGGAGAGAGACAGAGAAAGCACAAGTGGGGGAGAGGCAGAAGGAGAGGGAGAAGCAGACTCCTGGCTGAGCTGGGAGTCTGACGTGGGGCTCGATCCCAGGACCTGGAGATCATGACCTGAGCAGAAGGCAGATGCTTAACCATCTGAGCCACCCAGGTGCCCCTGGAAAATACTTTTAAGTCAAAAGTGCATTTAATGCATCTAACCTACTGAACATTGTAGCCTTGCCTGGCCTACCTTAAACATGCTCAGAACACTTACATTAGCCTGCAGTTGCCTTAAATAATCTGACACAAAGCCTGTTTTATTTTTTTAAATTTTATTTTATTATGTTATGTTAGTCACCATTCATTACATCATTAGTTTTTTTCTCCTTTTTTTATTATGTTATGTTAATCACCATACATTACATCATTAGTTTTTGATGTAGTGTTCCATGATTCATTGCGCATAACACCCAGTGCTCCATTCAGTACGTGCCCCTCTTTAATACCCATCACCAGGCTAACCCCATCCCCCTCTAGAACCCTCAGTTCGTTTCTCAGAGTCCATAGTCTGTCATGGTTCATCTCCCCCTCTGATTCCCCCCCTTCATTTTTCCCTTCCTGCTATCTTCTTCTTCTTCTTCTTCTTTTTTTTAACATATAATGTATTATTTGTTTCAGAGGTACAGGTCTGTGTTTCAAAAGTCTTACACAATTTTGATGTGTTCCATGATTCATTGTTTGCGTATAACACCCAGTGCTCCATTCAGTACATGCCCTCTTTAATACCCATCACCAGGCTAACCCATCCCCCCACCCTCCTCCCCTCTAGGATCCTCAGTTTGTTTCTCAGAGTCCATAGTCTCTCATGGTTTGTCTCCAAAGCCTATTTTATAATATAAAGTGTTGAAAATCTCATGTAATTTATTGAATACTGAAAGTGAAAACAGAATGGTTGTATGGGTACAGAATGATTGTCAGTGTACCCCTTGCTTACCCTCTTGGTCGCATGGCCGACTGCAAGCTGTGGCTCACCGTTGCTCTCCAGCACCACGAGAGAGTATCCTACCACATTTTTACTAGCCTGGGAAAAGATAAAAATTCAAAATACAGTTTCTATTGAATGCATGTTGCTTTTCTGTCTCATATTCCATGGGCTATCCAGTTTCCTTCCAATTACCAGAAGGTAGACACCATCTGCTTCTTGAAATCAAAGACCCCTCACATGACACAAACTGTTGAATCTCACCAATGATCAGAGAAATGTAAATTAAAACAATTATCATCTTTTTGCCCAAGCTTAGTAAACATTAGAACAAATCGTAATAAGCAAAAGGTTTTATGGGTGAGAAAGTAAATGATAAAAGCTTTCAGATTCATTTAATGTTTTTCCTTCAATTTTGTTTTAAAAAAATCAAATGATTAAAAGAACATAAAGTGAAAAAAAGAAGAGTTGAGCTTGTAATCTCACTTCTCATACTAAACACTATTTCCCCCATTAATTTTACAAAGATAATGTAGCATTAATGTTTTTTTTTTCAGAAAAATACTTTATTTACTATTACTGGTTTATTATAAAGGCTACAACTCAGGAACAGCTAAATGAAAGAGATGCAGGGGTAAGGTATGGGGAAAGGGTGCAGAGCTGCCATGCTGTCTCCTCACACTCTACTCCCAGCACCTCTAGGTGTTCACCAACTCAGAAACTCTCCAAACCCCTTTGTCTATGTTTTTTTTAAAATATTTTTATTGTTATGTTAATCACCATACATCATTATTTTTTGATGTAGTGTTCCATGATTCATTGTTTCTGCATAACACCCAGTGCTCCATGCAGAA
>NW_027773457.1:0-293 GCF_054177405.1 Leptonychotes weddellii | reverse complement strand
CTCTGGTACACTAGAAACAATCTAAGTGCTTATATTGTAATGGCATATTGATTTTCTGACTGTAGGATCCATCATAATTGAACAGTAAACTATTCTATTTAATTTGTGGAAGTGTTGTCAGAAGTATATAATTCTATATTATATATTAATAATTATATATTAAATAAATTTAAATAAGGCCCTTGGATTTATTTATCTATCTCATTTGAATTAAACTGCCCTTCTGTATGGTAATGAGAAGATGCAGAATCCCTACTTAATGATGAAGAATGATTAGAATTATAACATTTCTT
>NW_027773456.1:0-293 GCF_054177405.1 Leptonychotes weddellii | reverse complement strand
TTTTGAAGTCAGCCTGCATTTTTTCTTCATAGCAGTCTGTATACCACATACCAAAGTCCTTTTAATATATGTTTTTAAATGAAATATCCTACGCATAAGAGTAAACATTTTTAAAAATACAAATGGTTCCTTAAGAAGTAAAATATTATCACTTATTTTAAAAGACCATTTGACGGGGTGCCTGGGTGGCTCAGTCGTTAAGCGTTGCCTTTGGCTCAGGTCATGATCCCAGGGTCCTGGGATCGAGCCCCGCGTGGGCCTCCCTGCTCTGCGGGAAGCCTGCTTCTCCCTCT
>NW_027773455.1:0-293 GCF_054177405.1 Leptonychotes weddellii | reverse complement strand
TTAGTAACTTATTTGGACTTAAATTGTGTAAATCTATTTCCCCTGTGGTGTATGGCTGCTGCTGTTTCTGCTTAGTTTGTGTTATTAATATTTTAAAAATATTTTATTTATTTATTGGAGAGAGAGAGCGAGCAAGAACAGGGGCAGAGGCAGAGGGAGAGGCAGGCTCCCCGCTGAGCAGGGAGCCCGATGTGGGGCTTGATCCCAGGACCCTGGGATCATGACCTGAGCCGCAGGCAGAAGCTTAACCAACTGAGCCACCCAGGTGCCCCATTATTACTATTTTTTTGTGG
>NW_027773454.1:0-293 GCF_054177405.1 Leptonychotes weddellii | reverse complement strand
GATAACTAGAGTGATTATACTAATTATTGAGCTACTTACTGTGTGCCAAATACTGTGCTAACATTTTACATGTTATTTATCATATTTAATTCTTTTTTTTTTTTTTTAAAGATTTTATTTATTTATTTGAGACAGAGAGCATGAGAGGGAGGAGGGTCAGAGGGAGAAGCAGACTCCCTGCCGAGCAGGGAGCCTGATGCGGGACTCGATCCCAGGACTCCAGGATCACGACCTGAGCCGAAGGCAGTCGCTTAACCAACTGAGCCACCCAGGCGCCCTATCATATTTAATTC
>NW_027773453.1:0-293 GCF_054177405.1 Leptonychotes weddellii | reverse complement strand
AGGGAAATCAGAGGGGTAGACGAACCATGAGAGACGATGGACTCTGAAAAACAAACTGAGGGTTCTAGAGGGGAGGGGGGTGGGAGGATGGGTTAGCCTGGTGATGGGTATTGAGGAGGGCACGTTCTGCATGGAGCACTGGGTGTTATGCACAAACGATGAATCATGGAACACTAAATCTAAAACTAATGATGTAATGTGTGGGGATTAACATAACAATAAAAAAATTAAAAATAAATTTAAAAATAATAAAAAAAACTTAAAATAATGCAAGGATAAAGATGAGAAGGGGG
>NW_027773452.1:0-293 GCF_054177405.1 Leptonychotes weddellii | reverse complement strand
TTAACCATAACTGTAAAAAGTTGAGCTTTCAGCATGAACTTCCCTGTGTGTTTTATATCTCTGGGAAGGAAATAATACAATATACGTTAAAGGATAAAAATGCATCCAACTCCTAAGTAAAAATACAATGTGGAGTGATTGTTTCCTATTTAAACCATATTTGCATTGATTGGTGTAAGTGGTAACAGTGATATTTTGACATTTCTAGAATTCTTGATTTCATTGTTCTCTGATGTTTCGCTTTTCCTCCTCTGCCCTTCTGGCATTTTTTGACCTACCATATAAAATCATAT
>NW_027773451.1:0-293 GCF_054177405.1 Leptonychotes weddellii | reverse complement strand
ATTTCTACTCCAGCCTTAGCCCTGTGTGTGGGACTATGGTACCAACTCCAGAGCTCTTCTTCTGCTCTCTGGGTAGCTGTTAACCACAACTTAGATTTATCCTTGCTGTGTTGGCTCTCTTCTTCTGGCTCAATATTTTTAAAGTATTTATTTGGCTATGGTGAGTGCCGTGAATTGTGTAAGACTGATGAATCCCAGATCTGTACCTCTGAAACAAATTATACATTATATGTTAAAAAAAAAAAGAAGGGCGCCTGGGTGGCTCAGTTGGTTAAGCGACTGCCTTCAGCTCA
>NW_027773450.1:0-293 GCF_054177405.1 Leptonychotes weddellii | reverse complement strand
TGTGTGTGTGTGTGTGTTCACCCCTGTGTGGTGGCTGCGGCCCCGTCCACCGAGATCCTGGACCCCCCCTCAGGGGTTAGCATCTGTGCCAGAAGACAGAGTTCCGGGCACCCCCGCGGGCTGGGCTTGGGAGTAGGGAGGGCGGCGACAGCACGTCGCGGGTGGGTGTTGGAAAGCCCGCACCGTCACGTGTCTGGCCGAGCGGCACGCCCACCGCGTCTGCGGAGGATGAGTGCGGTTATCAGCGGAGACAGGACACTCCGGAAGCCACTATCACAGGCAGCAGAGGGCTT
>NW_027773449.1:0-293 GCF_054177405.1 Leptonychotes weddellii | reverse complement strand
TGAGGCAGAAGCTCTGCTGGGCATCTGAGTCCCTCTGCCGTAGTCCCTCCATGTCCAGCCCCCGCCCCCCGCCGCCGCCCCGAGTCATGGGGAAGATGGGTTTAGACAAGCCAGTAAGTGCCCATCATGGCCCTCGGTCATGGACGGGGCTCAACATTAGTTCTCTTGCAATGACTCGGGAAAGGAACCGAAGTGTTCACGCACGGAGGGAGAAAGAGGAAGTCTGGCGCATATGCCTGGCCCATGTGCGTTGCTTCCTCCTGGTGTTTGAGGGGCTGCCGTGTCTCGGGGTG
>NW_027773448.1:0-293 GCF_054177405.1 Leptonychotes weddellii | reverse complement strand
GAATAAAATACTTGGGAATAAATTTAACCAAGGAGGCGAAAGACCCATACACTGAAAACTTTAAGAAACTGATGAAAGAAAATGATGACACAAGTAAATGGGAAGCTATTCTGTGCTTATGGATTGGAAAAAATGATACTGTAGATGTCCACACTACAAGAATCAATCTACAGCTTCAATGCAATCCCTATCAAAATACCAATGGCATTTAAAAAAATTATTTGAGAAGGCGGGGAGGAGCAGAGGGAGAGGAAAAGGGAGTAAAGCAGACTCCCCACTGAGCACAGAGCCCG
>NW_027773447.1:0-3745 GCF_054177405.1 Leptonychotes weddellii | reverse complement strand
TTCTGCTGGAAAAAGCAGGAGGAGTGCAGCAAGTTGATGAGTATGCAGGCCCCCATGCTGACAGGATGATCTTGGTGGTGGACATGGGACTGGCCATTGCTCATGTGCTCATTCTGCGCAGTTTCCATGGCTGACTTCAGGGTGACATCTTTCAGAGGGGCAGAGGGGCTCTTGGAGGGCCTCTGGGACATTGCTATGGGCAGCAACTCAGGGGGCTCTGAGCCAATCACTTGTCAGGCTAATCCTGCTGCAGCCAGTCTCTATGTCTTTAAGTCAACAGGCTCTGAGTGTGCTTGGAGAATGAAGTAAGCTAATAAATTTGTATGCCCCAGATCCTGGGAGGAGGTAAAGTCACCCATAGAAATGGCACTCTAATCTACCAGGCCCCCTCCCGGGGAGGTGATGTTCTCACTGCCACATATACAGAAGATGCATTTGCTTCTCTTTGGCTGCCTGACTCTGTGGTGTCTAGTCTCCTGGAGTTACTTCCAGAGACTGTTGTGCCTTCTCCTGACTGGTGACCTCCTGGGCTGCCCTGGGTGCAATGCTCAGTCCCTTCCCCTTAACTTAGGTTGTTTCAAATGTCTTTTCATATAATCTCCCACTACATTTTACTGTTGTTGTAATCTAATGTTTCATTTTGAAATAATTTAAAAATTTGTTCTAGAAGTATAATTAATTCTTCATGAAGTACCTAGATTCTTTTCTATAAAGCTCTTATAAGGATACTTCTATTATGTATAATTAATATCAAAATTATAGTCATTTCCTATTACCCTTTTAATCAACATCATCCATAATACAAAAAAAGTAAGACCTAATTCTACAGTTAATGAATTTAAATAGATGTGGAATTAAAAAAAAGTGCCTGGGTGGCCTCAGTCGTTAAGCATCTGCCTTTGGCTCAGGTCATGGTCCCAGGGTCCTGGGATCAAGCCCCGCATCAGGCTCCCTGCTCCGTGGGAAGCCTGCTTCTCCTTGTCCCACTCCCCCTGCTTGTGTTCCCTCTCTCGTGCGTCTCTCTCTGTCAAAATAAAATCTTAAAAAAAAAAAAGATAAAACTAATTACCAACAAGAGTGAAAATATTTTAATTGGAAATTGTCATAAAGCCATGTAAATTTCAGTGCTTTCCTCCCTCCTCCACATCTAGCAAAACTCAGAAAGTGAGTCATGAAGACGACTAAAATATCAGGCTAAATCATTTCAAGAGAGGATTTTTTTTCTCAGTGACTTAGTAAAATTTTTATAATATTTGCATTTTAACTGATAAGTTTTATTCTTTGTAATTTTTAACATCAAATAAAAAAATAAAACATTAACTAGATGATTATAGACTCTGGGAAGTTGCTTACATACATTAGTGTTGGAGTTAGTTATTCAGAATGCAGTGGAACCTCCATTGAAAATTTTTCCTCAGAGGAATTACCTTATAAGTTCTGTGATTTTATAAGATGGTTCTGGCCTGTGCTGAGAAGGGTGGTTTGGTTGGGGAAGACTTTGAAGGGAAGGAAATACATGTGATAGCCTCAGCAGTCTAGTCAAGAAATATTAAGGTTTAACTCCAATATGGTAATGATGATTTAAGTTGATGGTAAAAGTAGTACAAAAGAAAATGTAAAAGGACTTACCTACCAATTGATTTGGTAGAGTAAATAATGAGACTATTTTTTTTCTCCAGTGATATTAGAAGGATACCCAAAGTATAACCAAGATAAGTAAAACAGGCTTGAAAGTGGATCAAGTGGGAGGAAATAATTATTTAGTGGGTAAAAATGGAGGCATTGCCAATGTGCAAGATGATAAATAAAAGTATTTGAAGTCATGGTATTAAATAAATTTGGGATTGAATAGAGAGGATAAGTAAGAAGACCTAAAACTGTTTAGTGTTAGAATAAAATTAAAACAGCATGTAGAAAGATAGCAAAGAGCAGAACCCTGCAGATGACGGTGACTTTGGAGACAGAGTCTCCAAAGGATGGAAAATTGAGGAAAGATAATGTGATTTGTTTAGAGGTAGGCTGAACTTGAAATAATTGTAGTGGATGTTTGAAGATTTAGTGGGAACATGTTGGTATGTCAGATTAAAGGAGAGAGGAGATGATAACACAATAGGAGCAAGAGGAGTAGATTACTTCCTTGAAGAGTTTGGAAGAGAAAATATAGAGGCCTTTTAAGGTGTACTGCCCTTCTTGCTGCTTCATTCTGTTTAGGTTGAGGTTAATGTGTGTTCGGCAGAAAGGACAAAACTGTGAGGAGGAAACACTGACAGTCTGAGGAGTGGAGAGTGGAAGTACAGGCCATGTGTAGCATTCAGAGCACACAGAGGTCTCAGAAAGGACTTCCATAGCAAAGCTGCCAGGTTTGGGTTTAATCTTTTCAAATTTGTTAGGGCTGGGGGACAAACTATATAAAGAAGACAGAATGTAAGAGGTGCTGCCCATCCTCTCTTCATAACTTCAAGTCTACTCTCCCTTGTCTTCATCCTCCCTGTTGGAGAAGGGCAGGGACGGATTACTCATATGGACTGCCTCTGTGGGCCAGTGGGAAGCACTAGCAGGAGATGTCTGCAGGTTGGGAGGAGTGAGATGGGCTGTTGATTGCCTGGCTCCCTGCTTGCTGGTGTGCAATCAGTTGGCCAAATTCCCCCCAAGCCAGCCTTGGCCTGGCTACCCTCTTCAGGCACTTAACTCTGAATTCTGGATACTCTAAGATCATGGGGTTGTGAAGGCCCAGAACAGTGACAACAACAGAATATGCACAAGCCCTCCTACCCACTTCTCTTTAGGAAGTGATTCCCCTACTAATCTTTCCTCACATTATCCAACTTTAATGTGTCATTTGTTTCATCTAATATCATAATTGATAAAGGTAGTGCTCAAGATTAGAAAAAATAAGAGGAAGAAACAGCAAATCTGCAAAATCTCTTGAGTACAGTGAGTCAGAGTATGGATTCTGGGTGAGAAGAATATAGGAGAGGAAAGTTTTGTTTAAGAAAACTTGTCAGAAATCAGGTCTTTGGATGGTATCTACGCTATTCTTCATAAAAATTCTGTCATCTTGTAACCTTTATGTATATTCACATAATTCTCGACTTGGAACTTGGTTTTTGAGACTTACATGATCATACGTGGTTTAAAAAAACAAGAGTCACAAACCTCCCATGGTTTGCATAGCCCTAACAGAAAGGGGTTATAAAATTTAAATAAAATAAAACACCCAAGACAAAGGGCTGATATCCAAGATCTGTAAAGAACTTCTCAAACTCAACACCCAAAAAACAAATAAGTCAAAAAAAGGGCAGAAGACATGAATAGACACTTCTCAAAAGAAGACATACAAATGGCTAACAGACACATGAAAAAGTGTTCATCATCATTAGCCATCAGGAAAATTCAAATCAAAACCACATTGAGATACCACCTTACACCAGTTAGAATGGCAAAAATTGACAAGGCAAGAAACAACAAATGTTGGAAGGTTGTGGAGAAAGGGGAACCCTCTTACACTGTTGGTGGGAATGCAAGTTGGTACAGCCACTTTGGAAAACTGTGGGAATTCCTCAAAAAATGAAAAATAGAGCTACCCTATGACCCAGCAATTGCACTCCTGGGTATTTACCCCAAAGACACAGATGTAGTGAAAAGAAGGGCCATATGCACCCCAATGTTCATAGCAGCAATGTCCACAATAGCCAAACTGTGGAAAGAGCCAAGATGCCCTTCAGTAGATGAATGGATAAAGAAG
>NW_027773446.1:0-293 GCF_054177405.1 Leptonychotes weddellii | reverse complement strand
CCAAGCACATGATTTATATTCATAAACATTTTAACTTATTATTTTTAAAAATAAAATGTAAAACTAACATAACATAATAAAATAAAAAACAATGCTAGACTTCTTTGCACTTTTGGTTACAGATTTTTTTTGGATGCTGTGCCTATTCAGTGTATTCATAAGTGACTTTATGGGGCAGAGAGGCAGTAGCAGAAGAAGAGTCTATTTTGGTAGAGGAGATCTGATAGGTACACAGTGCTCTGGATCATTCTTTTGACCCTAGTCCTGTGGTTAATGTGGTGGTATTTTTCAAA
>NW_027773445.1:0-293 GCF_054177405.1 Leptonychotes weddellii | reverse complement strand
CAAAACCCACATGCGCTCCATAACCCCTTCCGCTGACACGCAGGCAAAGGGCTTGCCACAAATAATAGCTCACGGGTATAGGCCAGCACTTTTCGTGCCGTTGATCAAATCGCCAATGTGAGAATTCCACATCACGTTGTATAAACTTTGGCTCAGAGTTCTTACTGCAAAAGCTGGCTCAATATTGGTCAAGCTCATAGGAAGACAAGTGCCACCCACTGAACGCCACTAAAACCTTTCCAAAGGCCACCCATGCAAATCCACGACGCCAAATGCAGCCGCTCCCCGCGCAT
>NW_027773444.1:0-293 GCF_054177405.1 Leptonychotes weddellii | reverse complement strand
CTCCTGTACTCTGAACTTAGTTTTATGGGAAACGAGGGTTATAAAGACCTGGTGGGTACTTAATTAGTTACTAATCTTCCTATGAATGTTCTTCTTGGTTTAAGGAGTACATTGTTGATTAAATCTATTGAATGGGTAGGAGTACCTTTAAATATGACAGGAGTTTTGTGAGAAGCATGTATGAGAACACTTCCAATCTGTACAGTTACTGAGATTATTAAATATAAAAGTAATCGTGAGATGTAAGCTGTATTTACTCCTCTATTCCTATAGTTTTATATATTAATTTTTTG
>NW_027773443.1:0-293 GCF_054177405.1 Leptonychotes weddellii | reverse complement strand
TTTTTTTTCAAAAGCATGTAAAAACTAATCTTCTTTGTGCCTGTAGGGATAGAAGAGTCACTTTTTACAAATCTCTCAGCATCAGTCCACTCTGAAGTGAAAACATCCTCATTTATTCAAGCAGAATTTATTGAGCCCTGCTATGTGGCAGGACCCATGCCTTCCTCTGCAGTCATTTGAAATTACTGCTCCAATCGAAGTAAGTCAATCAGAGAAAGACATGAATCATATGACCTCACTGATATGAGGAATTCTTAATCTCAGGAAACAAACTGAGGGTTGCTGGAGTGGTG
>NW_027773442.1:0-293 GCF_054177405.1 Leptonychotes weddellii | reverse complement strand
AGGACCAGTGTGGGATACAGGGGATGTTTTAGCTTTCACTCAGTCCCCCACAGGGACATCAGCTGACTGGGCAGTGAGGAGCAAAGCCAGGGAAATGGGTGTGTGCTGGAAAGGAGTCCCAGAGGACACTTTGGTTTGGGGCATGAGTGAGTAGGAGACTGGGGCCATTTGCTGACGTGGAATTGGAGAGACCATCTCTTGATTTGTGTAGTGTTGTCCCTCTGTGTTTTCTTCATTTTCACAGTGGAAAGCAGAGGTCTACAGAGGTTTCTAGAAGTTGCAGCACAACCATA
>NW_027773441.1:0-293 GCF_054177405.1 Leptonychotes weddellii | reverse complement strand
ATTGGACAAACAAATTAATTAAAATGGAAATAAAATCAATCAGACTCTGGAGCAGGAATTTTATACTTCCATTCTTTTGGCCTTCCTGGTGCTGTTGGTCACCCATCAGTCCCTGCTGACCTTTACTCTTCTAAAAATTCATTCAGGAAGTTTCTCTTTATTATTTTTCATTTTTTTCAAAGAGATTTAGCATGTTCCACAATGATGCTTTTTGAGATGTAGTAAATAAAAAGAAATCTATTGCATGATGTGCAAGACAAATAAGATGTGTCTTATTCTAAAATGAGTCACAG
>NW_027773440.1:0-293 GCF_054177405.1 Leptonychotes weddellii | reverse complement strand
TTTTTTTCATTTTTGGCTAGAACAGTCAGAGAAAGTGGTGTCTTGATGAGTTAAAAGGTGTGGTAGTCATTGTGGCACATTTCCAAAGTAAGTGTAGAACTTGAACCTGGAAGGTAAGAGAGAGCTATCACTAAAGTAAAAGGGAATCACTGAGGTAGGGGTCATGTAGGGAAAAGAAAGGAAAGAAAGAAAGAAAGAAGAAAGAAAGAAAGAAAGAAAAGAAAGAAAGAAAGAAAGAAAGAAAGAAAGAAAGAAAGAAAGAAAGAAAGAAAGAAAGAAAAAGAAAGAAAGAG
>NW_027773439.1:0-293 GCF_054177405.1 Leptonychotes weddellii | reverse complement strand
TCATAGTCGGGGTTCTTCAGAGAAGCAGAAGCAACAGGATCTATACAGATACATAGAAAGGGGTTCATGATGAGGGATTGGCTCATGCAGTTATGGAGGCTGAGAGGTCCCGTGATCTGCCATCTGCAGTCTGGAGGCCCAGGAGAGTCAGTGATGTGGCTGCAGTCTAGACCCATAGGCCTGAGAACCAGGACAGCCACGTCCAAGGGCAGAAAGACATGGATGTTCCAGCTCAAGCCAAGAGCAAAGTCACCCTTCTGCCTCTTCTTTGTTCTATTTGGGCCCTCAATGGA
>NW_027773438.1:0-293 GCF_054177405.1 Leptonychotes weddellii | reverse complement strand
TCTCACGGGGGAGGGAGCTGTGCAACCACGTCACGCCCTCTACACCGTGCTTTATGTTTTTGCAAGGCGAATTTGCAGATCTTCCTTCACTTTGATGCTTCCAGGTATGATTATCCTTCCTTTTTGGATGATGGAACAGAGGCCCAGGGAGATGAGGTGACTCATTCAGCGTCACTCAACAAGTCTGGGGTCCTGGGGATTTACTCTTGATGAGGCATTCGTTTGATGTGTTAAATGACCAGCCTTCAGCGTGGACTTGTGGAACCACCCCACCATCCTTCTCTGTCATCGTG
>NW_027773437.1:0-293 GCF_054177405.1 Leptonychotes weddellii | reverse complement strand
AAGACTAACCTGAAATCCAGGGATTTGCCCCAACTGGGATAGAAACCCAGCCCCACACGCTCTGAGAGCGGGACTGGGGCCATTGCCTGAACCATTTGGGAATCAACAATATTGGTAAAGCCTGTCACCATGTCTCATTTGATGTATCTTGCTTCAAGCACTTTTGATTCCTACCCATCCCTTTGAGCCTTTTGGTTTTAACGTCCCGTTTCTGACACCTGCTGCGGGCTCTCGGTGAGTGACACATTCTGGGCAGGAACGTCTCCTCCTAAAGAATTGGTTCAGGTTGGGGG
>NW_027773436.1:0-3745 GCF_054177405.1 Leptonychotes weddellii | reverse complement strand
CGGCCCCGGGGGGAGCAGTGAGCGCAGGGGGGGCCCTGGGGGGCGCAGGGGGGCCCCTGGGGGCTCGGCCAGGAGCTCCTCAGCCAGCAGCGCGCCGGCGCGGGAGGAGGACGACGACGGCGGGGAGCTGCAGCGCCGCTTCCGGCCACACGAGGGCGCCCCGCGCTGCCGCATCCAGCCTGGGGCGCTGGACCCGAGGGGTCCGGGGAGGGCGCCTTCTGCGTAGGGGACGGAGGGAGTCCTTTCTGCCCCCAGACCGGCCCCCTCTCCAGGTTCCTCGTGTGGTCACCCTTGAAGAAGGGCCGTGTGAGGTCCCCCGAGCAACTGGACGCGCGGTGCCGGCTTCCAGGCCTGGGGCGTCGGTGCGCATGTGTCGGGGCTGCCTGCGTGGGGGAGGGGAATGTTTGTTGATCGGGGTGTGTGCTGTAGGTAGGGGTGTGGGTGTGGAGGTTTCCCCGGGGATGCCGTGGAGGGTGGGAGGGGGCGTGGGGAGGGGCAGTTCCTGCCCGCCGAGGGCTGTAACGAGGAGCGGAACCTGAAGCAAGGAGCAGCCCAAGTGGACTCGGCGCCTTCTCCCCGTCGGAGTCCGCGGAGGGTCTGACCGCGGCGAGAGGTGACTGGCCGCAGGTGGCCGGCGCCTCCCTCAGCCTGGCGCAGCGGGATGGATAGGGAGAGTTTGCCTAGGGGTCTGCCACCCCCCCACCCCCACCCCCACCCCCACCCCCAGCCCCAGCCTTCTCATCGCCCAGCAAAGGCTGTGATGCACCGCGGCAGCCGGGTCCTGGGCTGCGGCTCAGGGACCCGGTGCCACCAAGATGTGCCCAGGGGCATAGTCCAGCAGAGGTCTTGTGACCTAAGAAACACCACTGGTCTCACTTTGACCAGAACATTTTTTTCTCCTGAAAGCTGCGTCGGGCCATGGCAGGGAGCCCAGGTTTGGAAGGGGGAGTGAAGTGTGGTGGAATATGCCACCCCCAAATACGCCCTTGGTCGTAAGGCTTATTTTGAGCTGATTATTTTGACAAAATACAGATACCGGAGAAGCTCTTGAAAATAGTAGAAATTACTCTTTTGAAAGGGAAACTTACATTTGTAAAGGAAATAATCATTTGTAAGGGTGTCTCCCTCTCTGTAGTAGGAAGAGGTGACTCTCAGTCACAAGAGACTTACCCAATGGAGACAGCAGTGATTTAAATCTGCCTAAGAAGCTTTATGCTTGTTTACCCTGCTTTTCCAGGTAACCTCCGGTTCAGACCTTCCCCACCACCCTCACCTTTTGTTCTTTAGCTGAAGATGTTGTTGAGGCTGCTGGTTTAGGCCCCCTGGGAGGATTGACTTTGTTTTTCTCTTATCTCAAATATATACAGGAGGTACACATATGAATAAACTTGTTTGTATTTCTCATGTTAATCTGTCTTTTATTACAGGGGTTTCAGTCAAGAACTCGGAAGGGTATAGGAAAAATTATTTTTCTTCTCCTACACGGGACACAGCTACCAGGAGCCTAGAGGTTCCCCCCCCCACCACCACCATGGGCACTGGGCAGCTACTGCACATGAATAAGCTCTGCAGGCTGTACCCTGGCCTGGCGTCTCAGCTGGGGATTTGGAAAGCATTAGGGTTAGTGCAAATTAAACCCAGGGTGGGAGGCTCGGGCCAGTAGGCTGAGGCCCTGGACAGTGTCCCAGAGCAGGAGGATGAGGAAGTCCTGAGGCTTCTCAGAGCCAGAGTAGGAGAATAGCAAGCCTCAGGAGTCCTTAGGGTCCTGAAACAGGCTGGCGACAAAAGCAGGACTTTGCAGTGCCTAGGAGACCCCCTGCTGGGGAGAGGAGTGAAGAAGAACAGAGCCTCCCAGGGCCTCCCATCCGTCAATCCCTGCTGTCCTTGTTCTGTACACTTCATCTTTTCCAGGAGCATCGATTCCCAGGACCAGGCAAACAACTATGAGAAAGATGTGAGAGAACATCTTCCTGGGATGTGACTACTTGAGGGAGTACCAGGACCTGGCACGGAGCAGGGGTTCTGGGGAGGAAGGCTTTGTTACTCTGTAGTCATTTGGAAGAATGCCTTAGTACCTCAGGTCTGGGTGGCTTAAAAGTCTAGCTCAG
Source organism: Leptonychotes weddellii (assembly GCF_054177405.1). Taxonomy (NCBI): domain Eukaryota; kingdom Metazoa; phylum Chordata; class Mammalia; order Carnivora; family Phocidae; genus Leptonychotes; species Leptonychotes weddellii. The sequence goes on along the minus strand of NW_027773436.1, from coordinate 1,637 downwards.
CCACTTAGTAGCCATGTGACCCTAAATGAGCACATTTCTCAGCCTAACTGAACCTTAGTTTCGTCATCTGCAAAGTGGCAACAATAATGATCTTACAGGGGCGACTGGGTGGCTCGGTCGGTTAAGTGACTGCCTTCAGCTCAGGTCATGGTCCCGGGGTCCTGGGATCAAGCCCCATATCGGGCTCCCTGCTCCGCGGGGAGTCTGCTTCTCCCTCTCCCACTCCCCCTGCTTGTGTTCCCTCTCTCGCTGTGTCTCTCTCTCTCAAATAAATAAATAAAATCTTAAAAAAAAAAAAAAGATCTTACAGAGTTATGGAGATTCAGAAATTAGGAATGTAGAGTGTTTCCGGAACAGAAAGTGCTATTTACTGGCATTCTTTTCCAGGGCCCAGCACCCCAGGGGATGACTCCAGGCCGCTCACCTTTCTAAAAAAGCAGGCCTCCCTTCTAGGCTCCTATAATTGGCCTGCACTACTGTGATAGTGAATTGGTAAGAAGTTAGGATGTCAGCCAGGCAGTAAGTAATCGGCTACTGTCTTCCTGTTGAGAGCCTCGGGGGAAATGCCTTGGTTCCAAGGAGTGCATCTATTGGATGGCAGACCGCAAGTCTTTGGGGTGAACGTGCAGGTGGGCCTCTCCTTTCATCTGGGATCTCACAGCAGAAGGAATGCAGAACTCTCAAAGCAGAAAGAGACTGGGGTGGCTGCCTGTTCCAGCAGAGGTTGGAGCCCAGGGGCTTTGTCTAAGGCTCTGCTGATGCCCTTTGTACCTTTCAGTCATGGGGGTGAGAGGTCATAGGTCAGGACCCTCCTACACAGGAAGAGGAGAGAAGGCCTGAATGTAGGCTCTGTGTCCACAGCCTCTCCCTGGCCACCCTCAGCCCCCCATCCCTGCTCCAGAGCCTCTCAGTCATCCAGTTCAAATTCCTTTAGGTGAGAAGGGGAGAAGCTTCCCTGGTTCCTGGCACATAAGAACCGCTTAACAAACGTTGGTGGAATTGAATTGCACGTAGGCCATAAGGTTCACGGGAGGGAAGAGGTTTTTTATGAACTCAGTCCAGAGGCAGGGAGACTGTGGGTGAGCACCACCCCGGGATCCAGTGCCAGGAGCTGGTGGGGGCCCCACCCTTCCAGGTATATCTGGTGCTGAGACCTGGCAGCCACCCCAGGTTTCTCCCTGCTCCCACCCCCACCCGCTCCTCTGCACTCTGCCTCCTGCTAAACTCCCAGCAGTCTGCTCTGTCTTTTCCCTGTCCTCTTCTAGGCATGCATTAGCTCCAGCCCAGGCTGCTGCAATGTCATTGTTGACATCCTCACCTGCAGTCCTGCCCTCTCCAACCGATTCCACAGACGGCAGCAAAGTGATATTTGGGAAACCAGAATGGTGACTCTTGTCCCTGCTTAAATACCTACCATGGCTTCCCATTGCCCACAGGATAAAGCTTAAATTCTTCAAAATGCTGTGGAAGCCCCTGGAGATCTCCACGCCCCTGCATTCCTCTCCAGCTTCAATTCTTCCCCACCACCCTCACTCATCGCTCTCGGACTGAATTGTCTACTTGTGGAAAACGCCAAGCATCTTGCAGGGGTTTGTAAACACACACACACACACACACACACACACACACACACACAC
>NW_027773435.1:0-293 GCF_054177405.1 Leptonychotes weddellii | reverse complement strand
TGCATTCTCAATGAGCAATCTGTTATCTCTGTTCCTCTGTATGTAATGTATCCTTTTTGGAATTGTGCCTTCCCTGGGGCTTTTTGGGTTCCTTCACATCTATTAGATATAACAATAAAATTATAATGCAGTATTTAAAATTTGGATTGTTAGGCTTAGGTAAGATATTGGTCACAAGAACTTTTTTTTTTTTTTTTTTTCCGGATAGGATACAGTGATTTATGAGAGACTTTCAGAAGATTCTCGCTTTATGAAGGAGACATTAACCCACCTGGAATATTTTGCCAAAGAAG
>NW_027773434.1:0-293 GCF_054177405.1 Leptonychotes weddellii | reverse complement strand
TAACGTGGTCCTATAATGTGAAAAAAAAAGTTAAAATATCTGGATAAACATGACCTACAAAAATAATACAAAAATGCAAATAACATTTTACAGAGATTTATAAAAACTCTTAAAAGATAAAGGAATAAAGAATAGGAAAATTGAGGTTTCTGAGTTCTAACATGAGGCATGCTACTGACTCTGTACAATTTTTTTTTTTTAAAGATTTTATTTATTTATTTGAGACAGAGAGAATGAGAGAGAGAGAGCACATGAGAGGGGGGAGGGTCAGAGGCAGAAGCAGGCTCCCCGCC
>NW_027773433.1:0-293 GCF_054177405.1 Leptonychotes weddellii | reverse complement strand
TATTTATTTATTTGACAGAGAGGGAACACAAGCAGGGGGAGCGGCAGAGGGAGAAGCAGGCTCCCCGCGGAGCAGCGAGCCCGATGCAGGGCTCGATCCCAGGACCCTGGGGCCACTGAGCCACCCAGGTGCCCCTCAGGCCGCTTTTTAAACTCTGCTTACACAGACTGGCTTTTAGACCAGGGTGTCCATTTCATCTTTTTTGGGAGGAGAGGGTTGCTTTCTTATTTTTCTTCTCTTCGTTTTTATTTTTAAAATGTCTTTCCATTTTTCTGTGGCTCCAAGAGTAACAT
>NW_027773432.1:0-293 GCF_054177405.1 Leptonychotes weddellii | reverse complement strand
CTGAAGTTCCCTTCTCCACTGGAAATTCTAGAAAACATGAGAAAACTCTTAGAAGTTTGAGGGAAAGATACATGTCTTTCTCTGCTTGACTAATTTCACCTAGCATGTATCATATGATTTCACTGATATGAGGAATTCTTTTTTTTTTTTTAATATTTTATTTATTTATTTGAGAGAGACAGAGATAGTGAGAGAGAGCTCGAGCAGGAAGGAGGGGGAGAAGCAGGCTTCCCGCGGAGCAGGGAGCCCGATGTGGGGCTCAATCCCAGGACCCCGGGATCATGACCTGAGCC
>NW_027773431.1:0-293 GCF_054177405.1 Leptonychotes weddellii | reverse complement strand
ATGTAGTCTCAGCACCCTAGAGACCCCGAATTGATGGAGAGTCTTGGCTAGAAGCAATGGATTCACAATGCCTCGGGTGGGGTGTGAAATAGTGAGAGAGAGAGAAAGAAGGTACTGAGGGGCATAATAAATTGGCTTATTATTGGGGCGCCTGGGTGGCTCAGTCATTAAGCGTCTACCTTCGGCTCGGGTCATGATTGCAGGGTCATGATTCCAGGGTCCTGGGATCGAGCTCTGCATTGGGCTCCCTGCTCAGCAGGAAGCCTGCTTCTCCCTCTCCCACTCCCCCTGCT
>NW_027773430.1:0-293 GCF_054177405.1 Leptonychotes weddellii | reverse complement strand
CTCTCTGTCAAATAAATAAAATCTTTTAAAAAAATTGAAAAAAAAGAGGTAAAAAGAAACAGGTGGAATGAATTCTAACAATAGAGTTTATTTAACCCAATATGTTTATTTCAATATATAATCAATATCGACAATTATTAATGAGCTATTTTATATTCTTGTTTTCATTCCCTGTCTTTGAAGTCGTACAGCACATCTCCGTTGAACTAGCCACATTGTAAGTGGTCAGTAGCCACAGGTGGCTAGTGAGTCCATCTTGGAAATGCAGGCACAGAGCATGCATTCTCAACTGG
>NW_027773429.1:0-293 GCF_054177405.1 Leptonychotes weddellii | reverse complement strand
TGAGGCAGAAGCTCTGCTGGGCATCTGAGTCCCTCTGCCGTAGTCCCTCCATGTCCAGCCCCCGCCCCCCGCCGCCGCCCCGAGTCATGGGGAAGATGGGTTTAGACAAGCCAGTGAGTGCCCATCATGGCCCTCGGTCATGGACGGGGCTCAACATTAGTTCTCTTGCAATGACTCGGGAAAGGAACCGAAGTGTTCATGCACGGAGGGAGAAAGAGGAAGTCTGGCGCATATGCCTGGCCCATGTGCGTTGCTTCCTCCTGGTGTTTGAGGGGCTGCCGTGTCTCGGGGTG
>NW_027773428.1:0-293 GCF_054177405.1 Leptonychotes weddellii | reverse complement strand
AGTTTGGATGACTCCCTCCAGATCCCGGATATAGGGGGAGAGAGAATGGCCTCCCTCAGACCACAGCTCACCTACAGCAGCATGGGGCCTTGATCTTGGCAGTCCTACCTCCAGCAAGACCGGGACCTGGAAGGCAGGCCGCCTCTGCCCCCGGCCCCCGGGGGGCCTGCTTGTCCTGAGGCCTCTGCTCTCCTCCTGGAGACACTGGGGAGCCCAAAGGGAAGAAATGCTGTTCTTGAAAATGCCTTCAGTGGTTCTGGAACAGTTCACAAAGGCCATTCATACCTCACAGA
>NW_027773427.1:0-293 GCF_054177405.1 Leptonychotes weddellii | reverse complement strand
GTCCAAGTGCAAAGGCTGTTGTCTTTCTACTCCTCCATCTTCCTCGAATTTCCCCGCAGCCTATTGCTCTAGGCCTGACGTTGATATTATCTTAGAGTCAAACTTATTTCCCTTTGGAGAAACCAATATAGCTTTTTTGTTATTATTTTCAGGGTAAAATGTACATAATCAATCATTATTGACATCTAGCACATTCACCGTGCTGAGCATCACTATGAGTGACCATCACCACTACCTAGCCAGCTACCCAGAACATTGTCATCACCCCAAAAGGAAACCCCGTACCAATTAAG
>NW_027773426.1:0-293 GCF_054177405.1 Leptonychotes weddellii | reverse complement strand
CCACCCAGGCACCCGACCTTGGTGCATTTTAAAGTAACTTGTGAACATCGGTGCACTTCTCTCATGAACACTTTGGCCATTTTTTTACTCTTACGGAAAAAGCAATTTGGGCAGAATTAAGTGCTATTTTTTCTTCTCTCAGTTGTTCCTGTTTTGTATATTGAACCATTACCATAGAAGTTATGATAATAATTAACATTTTTAAAAAAGATTTTATTTATTTATTTGACAGAGAGCGAGAACGCACAAGCAGGGGGAGCGGCAGAGGGAGAGGGAGGAGCAGACTCCCCATG
>NW_027773425.1:0-3745 GCF_054177405.1 Leptonychotes weddellii | reverse complement strand
TTTTTTTTTAAAGATTTTATTTATTTATTTGCGAGAGAGAGAATGAGAGACAGAGAGCATGAGAGGGAGGAGGGTCAGAGGGAGAAGCAGACTCCCTGCCGAGCAGGGAGCCCGATGCGGGACTCGATCCCGGGACCCCAGGATCATGACCTGAGCCGAAGGCAGTTGCTTAACCAACTGAGCCACCCAGGCGCCCCTACCTGTTACTTCTCTTAATCCTCATACTCTTAGTATCCATTTACAGAAAAAGGAATGGAAGCTTACAGAATTTAAGCAGGTAGCTCAGGATGATCTAACTAAGAACTGATGGGACTGCTGGGTTGAGAATTTGTTTTTATTTGTAATAAAATATTCCATTGACGTACAAGGGAATAAAGCTTTAATCATGAGCCAAATGCATAAGGGAAAAGGAAAAATGGGGCCAGCTGTAAGACCAGACATTTTCTTCCAGGGCCAATAATAATAGTGTCACCTCTGTAGATAGAGACGTGGTCATGGGGACAGACCTCTTGCGTGCAAAACCCAGCTTTTAAGATGTACTTTGTATGGACATCTGAAAGGGTTATATAAAAAAGAAATGGAAATAAACACATATAAGGAGTCACTTGAGGGGCTTCATCAAACCCTCCTGTCCCAAATTACCTCCTCTGCCAATGTGTCATGTCTGAAATTCTTTTGTTAGAGATAATATCCTCGCGTAGTTTTTCTAGGTGTCCTGTTAATGCGGGCAATGCATTCATAGCCTATCAGATTTCATCAAAATTCAGTTTGTCTTTTCACATTTACTCCCCACTGTTCCCTACCCTGAGATAACTTCGGGTCCTCACTTGACCTTTTGCTTGCACACACTGTCACTTTTTTGTCCCCTCCAGCAGAACATCTCCATTCTGTGACTCTGTCCCTCACTCTTTTGTTCTCTAAAGCTGCAGTGGGTGATCATGGGTTTGTCATAGATGGAATCCCTTAGCCATCGATTACGATTCCACTCCTTAGAAAACACTGTTGTAATGTTGAAGGAGCTGGCCGATTCTGTGTGTTTGCCATGTTTGAATTTTAGTATATTGGGCTGGAGGGATGGGTGAAAGGGAGGGGGCAAGTTTCTTTTAAATTCACCAGAAGCCTTTCCACATTCTTAAATCACAGCTCCCTTTGCTTATGCATCAAGCTGGTTCTGCTTGTAAAATAGAAGCCAGCCCTTCGTTTTCCACCTGACACCTCATGACAGATGGAAATGTCCCTTCTGCTTCTCATCCTTATCTCTCAGCATCCTTCTTCTCTGAACAAAAGAGCATTCGTGACCCTTCGTGAGTCAATTCCGTTTAAACAGAAGGCCAGATACACCCCGGTGTATTCAATTATTTTATAATCATTTCCCTTTTCTGCAGCATCTTTCTTCTAAGGGTCAGAGAGCACTTTACAACTGTATTGGCAACATTATCAAAAGTCAGAGCACAGTGACTGGCATCTGAGGATCGTGATTTACAAGAGAGGGAACATGGAAAGATGGATTTGATTTTGGTCAAGGAATGATAAGCCCTTTGTGGGTTACTTACAGAAGGTGACACCAAGAGAAACCAGATCAACAAATAAATCACGAATAAAAGAGTTTCAGGCAAGCCAGTTGGTGTTGGGGGCAATTGAGAGCCCAGCAAGTCATCTCTTGCTGTGGACACTTAGCAGATCTCTATAGATTGATTAACTGTATGAATGCATTAATTCACAATATTTGTTCAGCTCCTGTGATGTGCCAGACAGAGTGTTTGTCCAGCCCTGGACATAATGGAGGCTTGGGATGCTGCCATAGGATGCAGTTGTGAATGAATATTCCACACTGCTTGCCTTCAGGAGGCTTATGTGAAGACCCATGAGACATGATAAAGATGATTGGTAGGAGAGATGAGCAAAAGGAGCAAAATGAAGATGAAATCTAAAGAGCAGAGGTTACAAACTGGTGTATTTATAGTGGTCTACTCAGGGTTTAAAAAGTAAATGTTCTTGGGGCACCTGGGTGGCTCAGTCATTAAGCGTCTGCCTTCCGCTCAGGTCATGATCCCAGGGTCCTGGGATCGAGCCCCGCACCGGGCTCCCTGCTCGGCGGGAAGCCTGCTTCTCCCTCCCCCACTCCCCCTGCTTGTGTTCCCTCTCGCGCTGTGTCTCTCTCTGTCAAATAAATAAATAAAATCTTTAAAAAAAAAAAAAAGTAAATGTTCTTTTAAGTCGATATTGAAAAACTGAGAGATTACACATACACATATACTCCCACACATGCATGCTTGCACATGCTCTCTCTCTCTCTCTCTCTCTCACACACGCACACACACACCCTCCCTCAGATTTTGAGCTTCTTTTGAAGAGCTCAGATCTGCTAACATAAGCCCAAATTCCCATTGTAATGACTAGTTAAAGCATAGCCTTTTAGACAGGGCAGTCTGTCTCTGATTAGCCACAGCTTCCCCACCCCCACCCAGTGCACATTACAGACATTTATATACAAGTGACCCTCTTTTGCAAATACGCCACCTTGCCAGTCTAGCATTTAAGTTGAAAGTTTGCTGCTCTGAGATGCAGGAGGGAATGAAGAAGGAAGGTGTCGGTCCTATTTTGAGAGGTGTCAGGAGGAAGTGACTGCTGAGTGTTGTTAAAAGCTGAAATGTTAATTAGGTGGAAAATGGTGGATGGACTTTCCCAAACAGAGGGGATTTGAAAAGGAAAGGCAAGCAAATGCGTGGGAACTGTGAGCTTTTGCCTGAAGCATAGTGTTGGGGAAGGGAGGAGAGAGAGAAGGAAAGGTCAGACCACTGGGGGGCTTTGCTGGGCAAGCTAAGGAGTTGGTACACATGTGCAGCGTCTTTCTCTCTGTAACCCCCTCTCCCCAAAGACACTAATACAATGAATTAAAATTCTAAAAGTGAGTTCAAGGTAAAGCCACTTAGTTACTAAGGCCAGAATCCTGACGCATTACATGGTTCTTGTGTCTCTGTCCCTTCATGAAATTTATTTATCAAGCCCTGCCGGTTCCACCTTCTAAATATTCCTCAATTTCCACTCCTGCCGTCTCCATTCCGTCCTGTTGACAGCTTCCTTCCAAGGCTCACTGCAGTTCCCGGATGTGCTTCTTCTCGCCTCAGGGCTGCCTCAGGGCTGCCTCCCTGCCCAGATCTTAATTTCCCTTTGACAAGCTTTTGCCCACCCTTTAGCCTCCAGCTTAATTGTTGCTAACTTGGGGTACCTTGCCCTGACCTGTCCCCATTCTCTACTTTTTTCTTCACAGGATTAGGTCTCCCTCTATATGTTCCCAGAACATCCTTATGCATCTCCACCCTGGAACATACAACAGTTTTTTTGCTTGTGTAATTATCTGCTCGGTGGTTCTCACCACCGTCCAACCATTAGCTCTGAGGGAACAGGGTAAGTTGTATCTGGCCTGCGCATTGCATCACCTGCCGCATCCCCAGGCAGGTAGTGCAGCAACCTCCACATTGCATCAGTGGCATTATCATTGTGGAGTTACAGTTACAAAATAATTATCAAAAACAATGCTTTGCACGGTAGTAGTACTGTGGTGTAGTAATACTTGCTGCCATGTTATTACTGAGGAGTAATGGGAGTGTAGCTATATGAGCAAAGGGACCTTATTTATTTTTTCATTCAAACAGTATATATTGAGGCTCATTATGTGCCTGGTTTTGTTTTAGGAGATAGGGATAGAGCAGTCTGTGACTTTGTGGGGTGCATTTTTTTTTTT
>NW_027773424.1:0-293 GCF_054177405.1 Leptonychotes weddellii | reverse complement strand
CGCCCCACCAGTGGGGTGATCTTATGTCAAGCTCTCTGTTCTCTGGGTTGTCCCAGAGTGATGCAGTGGAAAAAGACCGATGTGAGGAGAGGCTTAGCCCATTGTGGTTATGGTGACTTTGGGCCTCAGTTTCCCCCAGAGTTGTATGCCCAAAGTGGAAACCACTCAAATATCCATCGACTGATGAGTGGATGAAGAATATCTGGTGGATTCATACAATGGAATATTATTTGGCCATAAAAAGGAATGAAGTACCTATACACGCCACAATGTGGATGAATCTTGAAAACATT
>NW_027773423.1:0-293 GCF_054177405.1 Leptonychotes weddellii | reverse complement strand
TTCAAAATAGGAATTTTGGGGGGACACAAACATTGAGGCCATAGCACCTCCTGAGTCTCGCTCAGAGCTTCTGATGTTTACTGCGTTATCAGAGCCAACACCACCCATCTGCCCCAGGGCCTTTGCCCTTGCTCTGCTTCCCACCTGGGCTGTACTTCCTCCAGCAGGCCTTGCTTGGCCAGCCTCTCTAAAGTAGCCCACCCAGCGCTCCGTCCCCGTAGCTTGTTTTCATCAGAGGGCTTCCTGTTCATTCTCTGCCCCCACCTTCTCTAGAACGTGGGCTCCGCAAGGGC
>NW_027773422.1:0-293 GCF_054177405.1 Leptonychotes weddellii | reverse complement strand
AGGACCTGCGGCCTGGGGACATGGTGACCATCACGTGCTCCAGCTACCGGGGCTATCCGGAGGCCGAGGTGTTCTGGCAGGACGGGCAGGGCGTCCCCTTGACGGGCAACGTGACCACGTCGCAGATGGCCAACGAGCAGGGCCTGTTCGACGTGCGCAGCGTCCTGAGGGTGGTGCTGGGCGCCAATGGCACCTACAGCTGCCTGGTGCGCAACCCTGTGCTGCGGCAGGACGCTCATGGCTCCGTCACCATCACAGGTAGGCAGGCGGCAGGTGAGCCGCTGGGGAGACGA
>NW_027773421.1:0-293 GCF_054177405.1 Leptonychotes weddellii | reverse complement strand
CACATTTTAAAATTAAAACTTCATTAGAAAATACATTTCAATTTAAGGCGTATATGAAGATAAATATTTCCATCACTATGTGCTGGCTAGGTAGTACCTTGGCATACTTATAACAATTGTGTTTTTCACCTTACAATTTTTTTATCTGATTATAAAAGTAATGTGTGCTTATTAATATATCCTCAAAAGTATCTTCCCCAAAAATGACTTCTAATGGTTCCAAATCAGTCCAGCAAGCAGCTGTGCAGTAATTTGACATCTTCCTATTGTTAAGATAGTTCGGTTGTTTCTAA
>NW_027773420.1:0-293 GCF_054177405.1 Leptonychotes weddellii | reverse complement strand
TAAAGCTTTTCAGGAGAATTGCCCTACTGTTTATTTTTTACAATTTTTTTAAAGTATTTTATTTATTTATTTGAGAGAGAGAGACAGGGATAGTGACAGAGAGCACGTGTGGGGAGGAGAGGGAGAAGCAGACTCCCCGTTGAGCAGGGACCCCGATGTGGGACTCCATCCCAGGACCCTGGGATCATAACCTGAGCTAAAGGCAGACACTTAACCAAATGAGCCACACAGGCGCCCTAGCCCTGCTGTTTACGAAAAGCTTTAATGTGGCTTTTTGCTTAGCCAAAGTTCAG
>NW_027773419.1:0-293 GCF_054177405.1 Leptonychotes weddellii | reverse complement strand
TATAAATAATTAAAACAACACCTTCCAATGTGGAAAAGGCTTATGATAAAGGGAGGTGGAAAATGTGTAACCCAATGGGTAAGCAGCAACTCTTACTCTAGGTCTCGTTTCATGAATGTGGATCTTTGTGTTTAACAGCTTTTCCAGTTATTCATTGAAATGTCATTGGCCAATCACCAGCTCTTTGAAAGAGAGGCATATTCTATGTTAAAAATATAGTAATTATAGGGGCGCCTGGGTGGCTCAGTTGGTTAAGCGACTGCCTTCGGCTCAGGTCATGATCCTGGAGTCCC
>NW_027773418.1:0-293 GCF_054177405.1 Leptonychotes weddellii | reverse complement strand
AAAAAAAAAAAAAAGAAAAGAAACTATGTGTAACCATAGGGATGAATTTGTGCACCATAGTGTTGAATGACAAAAGAAAGCCATGGAATAAAATGTTTGCTTCACTTATAAAGACTGCTTTTTATATTACTTCTATCAAGTTCAAAGAACATGCAAAACTAAACAATATATGGGTGAGACATGCATATGTGGTAAAACTCGAAAGAAAGCCAAGAAAATTATAAACCCATGATTCCAGATAGTAGAAATGTGGAGCAACAAGAAGGGTAGGGGCTGGAGAGGATGCACGGAGA
>NW_027773417.1:0-293 GCF_054177405.1 Leptonychotes weddellii | reverse complement strand
CCAATGCCAAATCCCCTTATCTTGTTCCACTTCTTTTATCCCATAGCACTTATCACCTCTAATGTATTATATTTCTTCTTTCTTCTTTTTATGTTTTATCTGTCTCCTCCTAGGAGAATAGAAGCTCTGTAAGGTCAGAGATCTTTGAATTGTTTGCTGGATTATTCCAAACCCCAAAACAGAACCCGATACAGAATAGACACTCGAAAAATATTTATTCAATGAGATGAGGTCAGGGAGAATTTGAGGAAAAGATGTGGCATGAGGTGGTTTAAGTTTTAACAGAGACATTG
>NW_027773416.1:0-293 GCF_054177405.1 Leptonychotes weddellii | reverse complement strand
GGGTGGGGGCGGGGCTGGGGGCTGGGTCCTCAGTGGCAAGACAGCCTTGGTCACACCCTCAGGGGGCTCTCGCCCACGGGAACCCCACGCTGCCCATGGTGCGGGGTCCCCGTCCCAGGAAAGGGCCCCTCCAGCCAGTGCCCTGGGGTCATCCCATCCCTTCCCAGTCCTGGGAGCCGCAGCCCCCCACTTCCCCATCGAGCCTCCATCCTCTCCTGCCCGGTCGGTCCAGCAGCCCTCCCCGTGGCCCCCAACACCACTCTCGCCTTCTGGTCCCTTCTCTAAGTGGCCCC
>NW_027773415.1:0-293 GCF_054177405.1 Leptonychotes weddellii | reverse complement strand
AGAGGGAGAGGGAGAAGCAGACTCCCCACTGAGCAAGGATCCCGATGTGGGGCTCGATCCCAGGACCCTGGGATCATGACCCAAGCCGAAGGCAGTTGCTTAACCAACTGAGCCACCCAGGCGCCCTGACCTCATCTAATTTTGGCTCAGGTTGTGGTCTCAGTATCCTGGGATGAGCCCACTTCAGGCTCCATGCTCATTGGGGAGTCTGTCTCTCTCACTCTCACCCTCTCCCTGTTCATGCTCTCTCTCTCTCAAATAAATAAATAAATAAAATCTTAAAAAAAAAAAAA
>NW_027773414.1:0-3746 GCF_054177405.1 Leptonychotes weddellii | reverse complement strand
GGAGTCCCGGGATCGAGTCCCACGTCGGGCTCCCTGCTCAGCAGGGAGTCTGCCTCTCTCTCTGACCCTCCCCCCTCTCATGCTATCTCATTCTCTCTCTCAAATAAATAAATAAAATCTTTAAAAAAAAAAAAAAAAAACTTCCTGAAAACAGCACTCCCACTAAAGCAGTATTAGATGGATTTCTTCTGAGGTCAGAACCAAACAGTGAGGCTTGAAATCACCACTTCAACAGACGTTAGCAAGTGCAGTAACAAAAGAAACAACATGCCGTGAAACAAGACCACAAAACCGCCACAGGTAGATGACACGATCTCCTGTATAAAATTAAGATAAAATTCACAGACAACGGTTAGAACTAAAAAGAATTCAACAAGCTTGCTAAAAACAAGACTCTAAAAATCCATTGCATTCCTACACCTGAACAACTACTAATTAGGAAAATTAGTTTTACAAAGATGCCATTTACAAACAACAAAAACCACAGGTACAAAGGAGGGACAAGGATTGAATGTGCTTGAAAGATATCTCAATTAATTAGTCTTGTGCTCAGTGATCGCCTCTGCCCTCTGGCCTCGTGGTAATGTATGTTCTCTGTTCAGACCCCTGCCGCACATGATAAGTCAGCATCACAGGGGGCTTAAAGATCCAAGAAATGTTCACTTGTTCGTAGAAAAAGGAAGTCGGAGGGACGCCTGGTGGCTGTCAGTTAAGCGTCCAGCTCTTGATTTTGGCTCAGGTCATGGTCTCGGGGTCGTGAGACTGAGCCCTCCATTGGGCTCTGCACTGGGGTGGAGCCTGCTTGAGATTCTCTCTCTCTCTCTCTCTCTCTCTCTCTCGGGGGGGGAAAAAAAAAAAAAAAAAAAAAAAAAGGAAGCCAGATTCTGGGTGGTTACTTCCTACCAGAATTGAGAAGGTGCGATGTTTAACTCTATTAGTGATATTGCTGAATTAGATAAGGATACTCTCCAGCAACGCCTCCCAATTATTATAATCTAAGTGCCAGGTGTCCCAAATGGCCCCTCACCTTTTCTGTAATGTTGGCAACACATCTGGCAAGGCAGGGATTTTCACCAATTTGCAGAAGAGACACAGATGGACACAGGTGAAGTGACTCGCCTGAGGTCACGCAGATCCATGGTGGCAGGGCTATAGGACCTGGACTCAGGCACCTCTGATTCCAAAGTCTGGACTCTTCTGGGAGCCACAAGGCCTCCTCTGGCCACCTGGCTGGATCAGGATGGACTGGAAGGGTAAGGAGCTCGTAGCCGCCATGGGATGGCAGAGGGCTGAAAGCGCTCACACAGATTCAGGCTTTCCTGTGCACTGTCAGTCAAGAACAGCAGGCATCTGACGTCTATCCTGAGCCGCCCAGCCAGGTATGAGGCTCTGCCTTGGAACGTGATGTAGGATCTAACTGAGTGTTTTGAAAGGACAATACAGCAGCAGTTTTAAAGCAGCCCAAACCCTTTGCCATTGAGAGCTGGGGTCCACGTCCCCTCCCCTTGAGTCTGGGCAGGGTAGAAATGGAAACGATGGGGATCTGGGAGGCTGGGTCAGAAGAGGCCACGCAGCTTCCTCCCGCTCCCTGGGAATGTCTGCGTTCCAGATACTTCCTCCTGATACGCTTCCTTGAAGAACTCAGCCCAAGCCACACAGAGAGGCCGCACAGGCACTCTGGCCAACAGTCCCCACTGAAACCAGCCTTGGCGTCAACCCAGCCCGGGTGTCAGACGTGTGGGTGGAGAGGTCTCCAGATGGTCCCAGCCCTGAGCCACCCCCTCCCTCCTTCCTGGCTGAGGCATGCTGGAGCAGAGAAGCAGCGTCTCCCGTCTGTGTCCGGCCCACGTCTCTGACCCACAGAGTCCGTGAGCAAAACAGCTGCTGATTCAGGCCGCTCGGTCTGGACGGCTTTTCCCACGGCAACAGGTAACGGAAGCAAACACCCGAGTTTCTGTGGCGCCCATCAACTAGATCTTCCTGGCCGAAGTGCTGCTCCCTGCCAGGGCCCCCCATTCAGTACAGTTTAGATGTCCAACTGCCACTCAGTCCTGGGACAACAAAGAAGGCCATACGAGCACATCTTAAATACCCATGCTGTCGAGGAAGGAGACCTCTGCCGATCACGTCCTCACCCGAGGAAACGGGGGACACTACCAACAGGCCTGGAAAAGCTGGGTCTCGGGCTGCCAACAGCACACAGCCCAACACAGGGAAGGGACATCCCGCTGCAAAGCGCCTGGAAGAATCGGGCTTTTGGATGCGCTGCAGGGCTCACAGGGAGACCTCTACGGGCAGAAAGAAAAAATGAGAAGCTGGTCAGCTGAGCACAGGCGGGCTCCCCAGGGATCCAGGGTTGATGCAATGCTGGTCTGAACCTGGGCCCCACATGTGACACCAACACTGTGCTGCTGACTGCCCCCACGCTTCCGTAGAGACCTCCAGCCTCCCGTGACCCCACCAGCAGCCTGTCCGGTCCAGGCCAAACATCCGGCACCTCCTTCCCGCACCCTCCCCTCAGCTTCGGACTCACGGACGGCTTCACAGAGGGCATCACAGCCCCCAGAAGAGCCGCCCCCCCCAGGCCCCCACCTCCGTGAGCCTCTGTCGTCGGGAAGAACTATGGTGTCCTCGCCGGGCCCAGCCCCCCACCTGCAGATCGGTGCCTGAAGTCAGGGACATGGCTCCAGCAATCCCTCCTTCTCTGTCATAACCCTCCCCTCTCAAGAGGGCTATTCCCAACAGGAGCCCAACACGCTGCACTTACTTCCATTTTAAACAAAATGAGACAAAGACCGAGAAAAGATTGTTCTAAGGCATGAGAAAGAAAAACACAGATCCGCTATAAAGCAACCCTGATTAGACAGAAGCTGACTTCAAAACTGCCCCCAGACCGGAGTAATATTGCCGAAGTGTGAAAAGAAAGTAACTCTCAACCTGGGAGTGTCTTCTTGGAGAAACTCTACAGAACGAGCACAAAGATGTTCACAGGTAAAAAGTGAACCCCAACAGACTCCAGGAGCGAAACAATCTTTGGCTCCCACTCTCCCCCAACCATCAATCCACTGGTTGTGTTCAGTCGCTTCCTAGTTCTTCCGCAGCTCTTCAGGCGGACCGGTGTCCCCCCCCACACAGACGGAGCTGCTCCTGCAAGGTCACCACATCACATGGTCAACCCTCCACCCACCTGCGCCATCGGCAGCCCCTGACGGTAAGCGAGTCGCTCCTTCTCTGTCCAGTGTTGGCTGCATCCAGCTGCTCCTGGTTCCTCCTGCCTTCCTGCCTCTTAGTCCTGGACCCTGCTCACTAGCTCTGCCCCATCCACCCACCCACCCATGCACCATCCACAGCAGGCCCTTGGTGATCTCACCTAGTCAAATGGCTTCCAGCACTCTCTATATCCTGACCACCACTGGGTGCCTCTCTTGTCCCCATGCCCCCAGGAACCTCCTGCTGCCCTCCAGCTGAGGTCCAGTAGACACCACAGACTCTACGTGTCCCAGATCAACTCTTGCCGTCCCTCAGACCTGCTCCCCATGACTGCCCCTGCTCACACCCACTCCCTTGCCCTCCCTCTCTCCCAATTCCGACTTGGTCACACTAGGTGGCTCCACATCCTATCCTCCCATTTTCTCTGCCCCTCCCCAAACCAGGCAGATCCCCCTGACTCCTCCAAACCCACCTGACAGAGTCACCAAGACCCTGTGTTATCTCTCTCTCTCTCTCTCTCTCACACACACACACAC
>NW_027773413.1:0-293 GCF_054177405.1 Leptonychotes weddellii | reverse complement strand
TCAGAGGGAGAAGCAGACTCCCTGCCGAGCAGGGAGCCCGATGCGGGACTCGATCCCGGGACTCCAGGATCATGACCTGAGCCGAAGGCAGTCGCTTAACCAACTGAGCCACCCAGGCGCCCTACACCTTTATTGTCTTTTCATGATGTAAGAATAGAGATATCCGTTATAATCTAAGCATTGTATTTGTTTGTTATATTTTCTTTCTAATTTTATCCTAGACAGATACAATCTAGCATCATTTTCCAGAGTTAACAAATCATTCTAACACAGTTACTTAAATGAATTATTTT
>NW_027773412.1:0-293 GCF_054177405.1 Leptonychotes weddellii | reverse complement strand
ACTGTTTACCCATATACTGCAGCGATGTGTTAGCCCCTCTGTCCCCTCTACTCCATTCTGCTTCCGCTATCAGTCTTCTGCCTGCCATACTTGGATTCTTCTGATCTCCATAAGGCTGCAGCTTCTAATCTCTGCTGGCCCTTTGGTGATCTG
Source organism: Leptonychotes weddellii (assembly GCF_054177405.1). NCBI lineage: Eukaryota > Metazoa > Chordata > Mammalia > Carnivora > Phocidae > Leptonychotes > Leptonychotes weddellii. Next base: position 140 of record NW_027773412.1, on the reverse strand, counting down.
CAACATTGTTTCCTTTTCCCTTTCAATTCCTTCTTTTTTTTTTTTTTGTTTCTTGGTTTAAATTTTATTATTATTATTATTATTATTTATTCTTATGTTAATCCCCATACATTACATCATTAGTTCTAGATGAAGTGTTC
>NW_027773411.1:0-293 GCF_054177405.1 Leptonychotes weddellii | reverse complement strand
TAAAAATACTCTTTAAGCCACGTGAGACCTAGCTGCAAGCTGATTTTGATCTGGGGGACGCCAGCGTGCAAAAGTTGACGTAGCTCTTCCTTGCGAGGTTGGGCACATGCAAAGGGCCTTCTGATATCTTATCCAAGCTCAGACCGTTTGAAATATACGATCATTCACTGCTTTCCTTTCTTTGGAGTTTACTTTTTATGTAGAACATTTCCCACCATAAATGGCAGCAAGGCATACAACAGACCTCCATGAACATGGTCATCAATACTTTGCCTGGATCACTAAATTCTGAA
>NW_027773410.1:0-293 GCF_054177405.1 Leptonychotes weddellii | reverse complement strand
GGTGGGCTGTGCCTGTCCCCAGGGGGAGAGAGAGTCACCCACCCCTCTCTGTCCAGGAGGGAGGGTAGGGCAGGCAGGGTGGTGGGGGGGGGGCCCCACACTTTTCCACAGCTACCTCTGTTTTGTGCAGAGGCAAGCTCCTGGCATGCACCTGCTCCCATCCGCCAGGCACGGGACAGAGGGCCATCTCAGCTCAGTTTGGTGGCCGGTCGGAGGTGAGCAGTAATGGTGACAGCCGTGTTTCCACAGCGCCGCGTGCCCTGCTCTGTGCTGAGCTCTGTGGATGCTTTGCC
>NW_027773409.1:0-293 GCF_054177405.1 Leptonychotes weddellii | reverse complement strand
CTCCCTCTGACCCTCCTCCCTCTCATGCTCTCTGTCTCTCATTCTCTCTGTCTCAAATAAATAAATAAAAAATTTAAATAAATAAATAAATAAATAAAATTAAACACTCAAAGAAAAACCCCCAAAAGCCCAAAACACAAAAATCAGGAAACCAGACCAAAGCAAACCAGATGTGCGGACGGTGGAATGTACTCCCTCCTTCGCTGGGACGCGCTGCGCAGCACCTGCCCCCAGGGGGCGCTGCCATCCCGCTCCGCCCTCCGTCTACACTGGCGGAGCCCGGGGCGGAGCAG
>NW_027773408.1:0-293 GCF_054177405.1 Leptonychotes weddellii | reverse complement strand
CCTCTCCCTCTACCCATAGATTCTGTGAAATGCTAGTTTATTTTTAAAGACCATTTGAAAATGACTTTTATAATTGTGTCAGGTGCTAGAAAATCTATAAAGACAGAAAGCAATCAGTGGTTGCCTGGGGCAGGGGATGGGACCAGGGATTGAGTATAAACTGGCATGAGGGATCTTTTGAGAGTGGTGAAAATGTTCTGTTTTTTTTAAAGATTTTATTTATTTATTTGACAGAGAGAGACACAGCAAAAGAGCACAAGCAGGGGGAGTGGGAGAGGGAGAAGCAGGCTTCC
>NW_027773407.1:0-293 GCF_054177405.1 Leptonychotes weddellii | reverse complement strand
ACTGGAAAATCAGAATGAATGCATTCCAAAATCAATTTTTGATTCTGAATGTAAAAAAAACCCCCAAATATTATGATACAAATTTCAGAATCAAACCTGTTATAGAACACACTTAAGGAGGGGGGCGGAGCAAGATGGCGGAGGAGTAGGAGACCTGGATTTCGTCTCCTCTCAGGAATTCAGCTGGATAGGGATCAAAGCATTCTGAACACCTACAAACTCAACAGGAGATCGAAGAAAAGAAGAGCAACAACTCTCTCAGCAGAAAAGCGACCACTTTCTGGAAGGTAGGA
>NW_027773406.1:0-293 GCF_054177405.1 Leptonychotes weddellii | reverse complement strand
AGTCTGAACAGGAGTCAAAAGCTAGAATGGATGGCAAGTAGCAGGACCGGCACGTGGTTGGCTGTTGGTCTGGACCACACCTGCACTTACAGATACGGATCCCTGCCACAGCACCCTTGTCCCACACAAAGGAAGCCTTTTTAATAGACCCTACGTGGCCATCTGCCAAGGGACAAGCAGACTCCCCGCTGGGCTGGGATCCTGATGTGGGGCTCGATCCCAGGACCCTGGGATCATGACCTGAGCTGAAGGCAGACACTTACCCGACTGAGCCACCCAGGCGCCCCTGTTGT
>NW_027773405.1:0-293 GCF_054177405.1 Leptonychotes weddellii | reverse complement strand
CTGGGGACCTGCCTGCAGCCAGGGGACCGTGCCCGCCGGGCCAGTCGGCTGAGGGCTGCTGAGCTGGCTGGCCATGTCTAACAGGCTTCTGAGCGGGAAGCAGGTGCAGCAGGCCCGGGAGGCAACCTGCTGAGTGAATGGTGGCAGGCACGTTCACGCGGGGTGTAGCCGAGCACCTCTGGTGTGACTTTTGTCCCACTGGTCAGGAGGCCTGCAATGATGCCAGGCAGCTGGGAAGGGACGTGGGGGTGGGGGACACACCGGGTGGCTGAGCAGGGCGGGCCACACGGGAG
>NW_027773404.1:0-293 GCF_054177405.1 Leptonychotes weddellii | reverse complement strand
AATATTATTTACCTTAAAGAGTTAATCAATTAAGAATACAAAGAAAAGAAGATTTCCATTTTATGGGATCTTTCAATTTGAAAGGCCATCCCACTACATTTCATGTATTCAGGCTCTTCTAAGAGTTGAAGGGAAATGCAATTATGGGTGGGTATTTCCTGAAGACAAAATTATATAACTCAGTTTTTTTTTTTTGTAGCAACATGATAAATGTTTCATTAATGTCTGATTTTCTGGAGAGAGAAAAGTAATGTTGTACTTCAAGTTATTCCATTCTCTTTACCTTATTAAAT
>NW_027773403.1:0-3746 GCF_054177405.1 Leptonychotes weddellii | reverse complement strand
TATCCAGCTGAATTCCTGAGAGGAGACGAAATCCAGGTCTCCTACTCCTCCACCATCTTGCTCCGCCCCCCTGCTAACTTTTATTTTAATAAAATTGCTAGAATCTGATTCTACCCCCATTGACTATATGAATGAAAGACAAAGTAATAGGGATTAAAAGGAAATAGATATGGCATGATTTATTTGAAGTACCTAAATTTTGTCTGTTTAAATGTACATGGACAGGACAGGAGTCCAAGATGCCAGAGGAGTAGGAGACCTTAATTTCTTCTGGACCCAAGAATTCTGCTAGGTAGCTATCAAACCATTCTGAACACCTGCAAACTCAACCAGAGATTGAAGAAAAGAATAGCTGCAACTCTACAAATAGAAAAGTGATCACTTTCTGCAAGAATGACAAGACAGAAAAACTCACCTCAATAAAGAGAACAAGAGGCAGTACCGATTGCCAGGGACCTAATCAATATGGACATTAGTAAGATGTCAGAACTAGAGTTCAGAATAATGACTATAAAGATACTAGCTGGGCTTGAAATAAGCATAGAAGACACTAGAGAATCCCTTTCTGGAGAAAAAAAGAACTAAAATCTAACCAATTTGAAATAAAAAAGGCTATTAATGAGATGCAATAAAAAATGGAGGCTCTACCAAGATGTCCATCAACAGATGAATGGATAAAGAAGATGTGGTATATATACACAATGGAATATTATGCAGCCATCAAAAGGAATGAGATCTTGCCATTTGCAACGACGTGGCTGGAACTGGAGGGTATTATGTTGAGTGAAATAAGTCAAACAGAGAAAGACATGTATCATATGATCTCACTGATATGAGGAATTCTTAATTGCAGGAAACAAACTGAGGGTTGCTGGAGTGGGGGGTGGGGTGAGAGGGATGGGGTGACTGGGTGATAGACACTGGGGAGGGTATGTGCTCTGGTAAGTGCGGTGAATTGTGCAAGACTGTTGAATCTCAGATCTGTACCTCTGAAACAAATAATGCAATATATGTTAAGAAAAAAAAAGAAGATAGCAGGAGGGGAAGAATGAAGGGGGGTAAATCAGAGGGGGAGACGAACCATGAGAGACGATGGACTCTGAAAAACAAACTGAGGGTTCTAGAGGGGAGGGGGGTGGGAGGATGGTTAGCCTGGTGATGGGTATTAAAGAAGGCACGTTCTGCATAGAGCACTGGGTGTTATGCACAAACAATGAATCATGGAACACTACATCGAAAACTAATGGTGTAATGTATGGTGATTAACATAACAATAAAAAATAAAAAAAAGTAAAAAAAAAATGGAGGCTCTAACTGCTTGGATAAATGATGCAGAAGAGAGAATTAGGGACTAGAAGACCAAGTGATGGAGAATAAAGAAGCTGAGAAAAAGAGAGATAAACAACTACTAGAACATGAGGGGAGAATGGAGAGATAAGTGATACCATAAAGCAAAACAATATTAGAATAATTGGGATCCCAGAACAAGATGAAAGAGAGAGGGGGGCAGAAGGTATATTAGAGCAATGATAGCAGAGAACTTCCCTAATCTGGGGAAGGAAACAGTCATTAACATCCAGGAGACACAGAGAATCCCCCTCAAAATCAATAAAAATTGGTCAACTCCCTGACACATAATAGTGAAACTTACAAGTCTCAGAGACAAAGAGAAAATCCTTAAAGGAGCTCAGGACAAGAGGTCTGTAACTTACAAGGGTAGAAACATTATATTGGCAGCAGACCTATCCATGGAGACCCCAGGCCAGAAAGGACTGGCATGATATATTTAGGGTGCTAAACAAGAAAAATATGTAACCAAGAATAATTTATCCAGCTAGGATGTCATTCAAAATAGAAGGGGTGATAAAAAAACTTCCAGGACAAACAGAAACTAAAAGGATTTGCGATCACCAAACCAGCCTACAAGAAATATTGGAAGGGGTCCTCTAAGCAAAGAGAGAGCCCAAAAGTAACATAGACTGGAAAGGAACAGAGACAATATACAATAAAAGTCACCTTACAGGCGATACAATGGCACTAAGTTCATATCTTTCAATAGTTACCCAGAATGTAAATGGGCTAAATGCCCCAATCAAAAGACACAGGGTATCAGATTGGATAAAAAAAGCAAGACCCACCGATATGTTTTCTGCAAGAGACTCATTTTAGACCTAAAGACACCTCCAGATTTAAAGTGAGGGGGTGGAAAACTATTTATCATGCTAATGGACATCAAAAGAAAGCTGGGGTGGCAATCCTTATATCAGACAAATTAGATTTTAAACCAAAGACTATAATAAGAGATGAGGAAAGACACTATATCATAATTTAAGGGTCTATCCAACAAGAAGATCTCATAATTATAAATATTTATGCCCCTAGCAAGGGAGCAGCCAATTATATAAGCCAATTAATAACAAAATCAAGGAACACATTGATAATAATACAATAATAGTAAGGTACCTTATGCTCAGATGCTTCTCTATTATTGTGTCCTGGCACATCTTTTTGTCCATCTTACAGCTCTTTTCTTTAAATTGTTTAAAGCCTGTTTTGATGTTTTGAAAAATATTACTTGTAGTTTTGAATTGCTCAAGTTTGATCATTTGTTTTTCTTATACAGAGAAATGTGTAGAGAAGACTGCTAACATTATTTGCTATGTGGTGTATGCTGGGCCCAGAACAATACTAGCCTTTTCAAAATAATGATCTCATTATCCTGCAGGAGTGTCTTAGAAGATGGACATAATTATTTATATGTCTGATTGGACAGTTGAGGCTCAATGAGATTAAGTTATGCAAAGAGTCTGTGTACAATATTGATTAATGCTATGGTTTTTTGGTTTTGCTTTATGTGTTTTGTTTGTTTGTTTGTTTGGTCACTTGGTTGGTTGGATGTTAGGCCACCAATTACTAACTGTGTGATTTTTATCAAGTATTTATATTCTTGTGTTGTGTGAATGTAATGAAATAATACAAAACATGCATTAGTACAGAGCCTGTTAACAAAGAATGCAGAATAACTGGTACTGGCTGTTCTTATTAGCATGTTTTTAATAATTTTTTAATGTAGTTTCCTGTTTGTGTCCCAGTAACTCATTTTATCTCACTGAGAAGTTTTGTAGTTGAAATGAGAAATAGCAAGTGAATTATAATTTTGCATATTTAAGCAACTGGGACTCGTGATATCTGGTCATATATTTAACAAACAATGTAGGTTGTGTTCTCCCACAACCTGATTCTTTCTTAAATCTGTGGTGTTTGTTGAATCAAAAATAATTTATTCCATACATCAAATATGTCTGATGAGGTTATATGATTGTGTTGCACTAGATATCCCATATCTCTCTTCTCCTACGACCACATCTGAAAAGAAATGTATGGGTAAGTTCATGGTGGAAAATAGAGTGGTGACACTGACTTTAGACAATACCTTTCCTGCTTGTTTCCTGCACATAAAGCAGCTCAGTGCATATTTCACTCTGAGATATAATATACTCAATAAGCAGCAGCCATCAAAAGGAATAAGATCTTCCCATTTGCAATGACGTGGATGGAACTGGAGGGTATTATGCCAAGCGAAATAAGTCAAAAAGAGAAAGACATGTATCATATGACCTCACTGATATGAGGAATTCTTAATCTCAGGAAACAAACTGAGGGTTGCTGGAGTGGGGGGTGGGGAGGGAGGGATGGGGTGACTGGGTGGTAGACACTGGGGAAGGTATGTGCTCTGGTAAGCACGG
>NW_027773402.1:0-293 GCF_054177405.1 Leptonychotes weddellii | reverse complement strand
GCGCCTGGGTGCCTCAGTCATTAAGCATCTGCCTTCGGCTCAGGTCATGATCCCGGGGTCCTGGGATCGAGCCCCACGTCGGGCTCCCTGCTCCGCGGGAAGCCTGCTTCTCCCTCTCCCACTCCCCCTGCTTGTGTTCCCTCTCTTGCTGTCTCTCTCTCTGTCAAATAAATAAATAAAATCTTAAAAAAAAAAAAAAGAGTAAGCTTAAATGTTCTTACCACAAAAAAAGAAATGGTAATCATGTAAGGTGATGGAGGTGTTAACTAATCCTAATGTGGTAATCATTTCAC
>NW_027773401.1:0-293 GCF_054177405.1 Leptonychotes weddellii | reverse complement strand
CTCCTATACCATGTTGCAGAATTACACTGTTTTTGTTTTCTGGGCATTTGGGGGGAGTGGGCACATGCCTCCCTGTCTGCCCCTGGGGCGGTGACCGGCATTATCTCATATAACCCTCCCCAAATCCTCAGAGAAGAGGATTATAATCTCCCCAGGATGACAGCTGAAGAAACACGGGCTCAGAGAGGGTCCCACATTGATCTCAAATCACCCATGGAGAAAGCAGCAGCCTTGACTTGGAGAGCTATGTTCCTCCCACTGCCCCAGCTGGCTGGATGTGCTCCCTCACCCTG
>NW_027773400.1:0-293 GCF_054177405.1 Leptonychotes weddellii | reverse complement strand
CTCTGCCATCTTGCTCCGCCCCCTCCTGTGGCTTTCATTCTTATGTTCCAAGGCAGCATCCATGTTTCTGGCAGCAGGAAACATGTAGTAAAATGGATATAAAATTCTCACCAGATGCTTCTTTTTTTTTGATTAAAAAAATTATTTTAGAGAGCATGTACGTTGTGGGGGGAGGGGCAGAGGGAGAGAGAGAGAATCTCAAGCAGGCTCCATGATAAGCACGGAGCCCTATATGGGGCTCCATCCCAGACCCCAAGATCATGACCTGAGACGAAATCAAGAGTCTAATGCTC
>NW_027773399.1:0-293 GCF_054177405.1 Leptonychotes weddellii | reverse complement strand
ATAAAGCGGAATAAAGTAAACATGCCTTGAGAAAGATGTCAGGTGTCTCTTTCACCTTGTATTTTCCAGGAATCCTTTTCCAGAATTATCATCTTGTGTTTCTCTCCCAGTTATTTGTGTGATTTCAGCAGGGAGCCAAAGAGGAGGGCAATGTCTTGGGTTCAAGTCCTTTATAGGCCAGTCAGCTTTGAGCTCATCCCTGTCTACCTCTCTTCCTGATGGTCACAAGAGAATTCACTCAAGGGACTCTCAGTGGGTCTCACTCTCAAAACACCAACTCAGAACAAGTACTC
>NW_027773398.1:0-293 GCF_054177405.1 Leptonychotes weddellii | reverse complement strand
CGCCTGGGTGGCTCAGTCGTTAAGCGTCTGCCTTCGGCTCAGGTCATGATCCCAGGGTCCTGGGATCGAGTCCCACATCGGGCTCCCTGCTCCACGGGAAGCCTGCTTCTCCCTCTCCCACTGCCCCTGCTTGTGTTCCTGCTCTCGCTATGTCTCTCTCTGTCAAATAAATAAATAAAAAATCTTTAAAAAAAAAAAAAGTCAGAACATAAAAGTGCAAGTCATAATTTCTCACCATTTCTATGAACCAAAGTTTTGTTTTTTTGCTTATACTACAAAGCTAGGAATGTGCA
>NW_027773397.1:0-293 GCF_054177405.1 Leptonychotes weddellii | reverse complement strand
TTTCACAGTTCTTTTCCAAAAGAAGCATTATAGGTACTTCAAACCTCATGTATCCGTCACATAACTCATCTCTATCTCCAAAATCCACACCACGCCCTGTGCAATTAGTCTTCCAGGTCCTCTCAAAAGTTTGGCAGCATCTTTAATCCCTTCAATCCCTGTTCAAGTCAGTGTAATTATCTGCAAGGTCTATTTCGCATGTATAGTATAATTGCATGTGCATGCACGCGCAGGCTCACGCACCCACAAGCTACAGTTTTTCAAGTATAGAGCGTGGTGCATTCTCCCTGCTT
>NW_027773396.1:0-293 GCF_054177405.1 Leptonychotes weddellii | reverse complement strand
AGAAAGTTCCAACCCTGTCCTTGAAACTCTTGTAAATCTTGTACTGTTCTCTCTTTCAGCAGTAAGCATTAAGAAAACTCACGGGGAGAGGTGGGCTAGCTTTGCACCCCCAGATCAGACAGACATGCAAACATCTTATAAAGTGTTGGGCCTGTTCCTGGAGGGCATGGCTCCTCACATGTAAGAGCATCAGGAGTCTTTCCCTGTTGTGTGGTGTTGATCCTTCACTGAGCAGCCTGGGCCAGGAACCTGGTCAGAACAGAGGGTCCCCGCAAACCCAACAACACTGGGCA
>NW_027773395.1:0-293 GCF_054177405.1 Leptonychotes weddellii | reverse complement strand
AGACGCTTAACTGACTGAGCCACCCAGGCACCCCCCAACTGTTTTCTATTAAGCCAAACCCTAAAGAGATGTTTAAAAATTTAGAAACTGGGCACCTGGGTGGCTCAGTTGGTTAAGCGACTGCCTTCGGCTCAGGTCATGATCCTGGGGTCCCGGGATCGAGTCCTGCATCGGGCTCCCTGCTCAGCAGGGAGTCTGCTTCTCCCTCTGACCCTCCCCCCTCTCATGCTCTCTCTCCCATTCTCTCTCTCAAATGAATAAATAAAATCTTTAAAAAAAAAAAACTGTTAAAA
>NW_027773394.1:0-293 GCF_054177405.1 Leptonychotes weddellii | reverse complement strand
GCGCCTGGGTGGCTCAGTTGGTTAAGCGACTGCCTTCGGCTCAGGTCATGATCCTGGAGTCCCGGGATCGAGTCCCGCATCGGGCTCCCTGCTTGGCAGGGAGTCTGCTTCTCCCTCTGACCCTCCTCCCTCTCATGCTCTCTGTCTCTCATTCTCTCTCTCTCTCAAATAAATAAATAAAATCTTTAAAAAAATAAAATAAAATATATCATGAAACAACAATAATTAAAACAGTTTACAGCAGAGAAAAAAATAGTATAACAGAATAGGAAGGGACCATAAATAAATGAAGT
>NW_027773393.1:0-293 GCF_054177405.1 Leptonychotes weddellii | reverse complement strand
GCATCGGAATGCAGCTACTCTGCTACTTCAGCCCCCTCCTCCTGGAGGGCAGTTCATTTAAGGACTTACAATTACTATGTTGTTTCAAAAAGCACTCCCTTGGAGCAACTATGTTCCTCTTTGTGAAGTTCCTGATACAATGCAATGTATCCCAAAACGAAGGGGACCTATCCAAATCTTCCAAAACGAAGGGGACCTATCCAAATCTTCCAAAACGAAGGGGACCTACCTATCCAAATCTTCCAAAACGAAGGGGACCTACCTATCCAAATCTTCCAAAACGAAGGGGACCT
>NW_027773392.1:0-3746 GCF_054177405.1 Leptonychotes weddellii | reverse complement strand
GTTTCTTTTTCCTCTTTTCTTTTTGGCTCCCTGACCAGGCCTCCTACACCTTCTCGGTTCCAAGAGCATCCTGAGGATATTTACTAACAGGAAGTCAGACAAGAAGGGAATTGACACAGTCATTAGGTGACATAAGCCTGCTGACAAGCTGCCAACTCAGCCTATTGAAGATAGAACTGAAAAGCCAGCATTTCATTCAAACTAGGTCACCTCCAAGTGCTGTGAATGTCAGCTGGGAATTCGCACAGACCAAGAACCGAGAGGCCAAGAGGTTAGTGGTTTCCCCTGGGGACAAGCGGAGGTCAAGGGGACAAGGGGAAGATGAAGACTAAGAAGGGAATTTGTGACAACGGATAAAGTGGAAGAATGGGAGGGAGATGTTCACTGGCAAGTGGATTTCCAAAAGCACGCTCTAGAGATTCAGCTGTCAGGGTCTGAGCAGGCCACTGGTGTGGCATCTGGCATTCTATTTTCATGCATTCACTCCTATTTGCCTATTCTGTTCATTAAACTACAAAACCGGGGCGCCTGGGTGGCTCAGTTGGGTAAGCGGCTGCCTTCAGCTCAAGTCCTGATCCCAGGTCTTGGGATAGAGCCCCGCATCAGCCTCCCTGCTCAGCGGGCAGCCTGCTTCTCCCTCTCCCTCTGCCTCTTCCTCGTGCCCTCTCTCTCTGTCTCAAATAAATAAATAAAATCTTTGAAAAATTTTTTTTTAAAAATAAACTACAAAACCTCCCCCAAATAAAGTGCCGGTCCCTTAAGGGAATGGTCTGTGTCTTCAATTTCACCAAATACCATGCCATAACAAAGTCAACATTTAATTGACTACATGATTATGAAAAAACAATATAGTGAATGGTTGAGCACATGGGCTCTCTGGGGCCAGTCAAACGTGGGTTTGATGGCCATCTGCACCTCTCGTTTGCTGTCTCCACTTGAGTAACGCTTCCAGGCTCTTGATGTTTTAGACCCCTCACTCATAAAATAAGGACAACAGTATTGCCCAACTCATACACGGTTCCCATGAGGGAAAAGTGAGGTATTACATAAGAAGCAGTCAGCTTTGTGTGTTATTATTACTATTCTTTTCAGTCACTATTATTGTGAATGATGACAGGCTACCTTCCCCCTGACTTTGGGTTTCCCTGAGTACCTCCAAGTACATCTGGATTCTGCTTTTACCAAAACTGAAATACCCATCCAAGGCACCCAGGCTTCACCTGGCAGATTTAGGATGAGAACAGCCCCAGGGAAACAGTGTTCAGTTGCGAAGAGCCTCCCTTCTGAATGGGTGATAGACTGGCAAGATCAACTGTTTTCAGCAAGGCATTTACAGCATCCCTCATTTTATCCTTGTGGTCAACAACAGAAGAAGCTGGGCCAGATGATAAAACAAATAACTGGTCATTGGAACATCTACCTGAACATTTGTCAGACTGTGCTCTCTAGAATATATGTTGACGAGGGGCACCTGGGTGGCTCACTCGTTAAGCGTCTACCTTCGGCTCAGGTCATGATCTCAGGGTCCTGGGATCGAGCCCCGCATCGGGCTCCCTGCTCGGCGGGAAGCCTGCTTCTCCCTCTCCCCCTCCCCCTGCTTGTGTTCCCTCTCTCATTGTCTCTCTCTGTCAAATAAATAAATAAAATCTTAAAAAAAAAAAAAAAGAATATATGTTGATGGATTATTACTAGGAGTTACACAGCAAAGCAGGGGAGGAGAATTTCTTGGTCATGTACAGTTGGAAAACTATTTCTAACAATTTTTTTTCATCAGAATTTTTAATATACTCCTAAGCATTGTGGGTCTTTGAGAAAGGGTTATGGTATATAGCATATCCAAATACATTTGATTATTATAGGGGTACATTTTTGAGGACCATACTATGGACTACCATCCTCCAGAATGCACTCTGATATGCTACATATCTCAGGTATGTAGCATCAACCCTGGCAGGAGTATCTTGGGGGCATGCTGTGGCTCTGGCCTTGACCTTGTCTGGTTCATCATCACTAATTTGGTGGCACACTGATGAGATTTGAAGATGACCCTAAGCTGGCCTGGGAGACTGAGGGAGGGATGGGACAATCGGGACTATGATCTTTTTTTTTTTTTAAGATTGATTATTTATTTATTTATTTGACAGAGAGAAAGAAGAGAGAGAGCACAAGCCGGGGGAGTGGCAGAGGGAGAGGGAGAAGCAGGCTCCCCATGGCGGAGGGAGCCTGATGCAGGGCTCCATTCCAGGACCCCGGGACCATGACCTGAGCCAAAGGCAGACGCTTAACCAACTGAGCCACCCAGGTGCCCCTCAGGACTATGGTCTAACAAGATACTTCATAGGAATAAATCTCGGGTCCTGTATACATGATCCAAAAGCCAATACAAAGACTTCAGGATGGTGGAAGATGGGGCTCACTGTGGTACATGTGAAAAAGACTTGGGACTCCTGACTATGCAAAGAGAATGAGAAGTTGGGTCCTTTGTCAAAGTGTCTGAGCCTCTGGATCAAGCCTCACCTGTAGGCAGTATCACCCCCAGGCCTGGGCCTTGTTACATATGACAACAAATTCCCTTTCAATGTTAATGTTTCTTCTTTTTTCTTAATCCACAACATAACATTCCAAAATGATAGTACTGTCAAGAACACTATGGTTTCTAAAGAAGACACTGCACTTTTAGGAAGAACTGAAAGAAGTCTCAAGTCAAATCAAGGAGAGATGTCCCACACTTCCTGGTTTGATGACTCCTGGAGCTTAGCTTATACATGGTTTGGGGTGGGAGGGCAATCTTAGAGGGACCCTGACAAACTAGGAAAAATTGGCAGGACAAACAGGGTGCCTGAAACTATGCTACACAAAGAATTAAGTAAAACAAATTTAAAAGAGACAAAAGATATAAAGGCTAAGGAGGGGGCACCTGGGTGGCTCAGTCATTAATGTCTGCCTTTGGCTCAGGTCATGATCCCGTGGGTCCTGGGATCAAGCACGGCATCGCAATCCCTGCTCAGCAGGGGAGGCTGCTTCTCCCTCTCCCTCTGCTGCTCCCCTCTACTTGTGCTCTCTCTCTCTCTCTCTCACTGTCAAACAAATAAATAAAATCTTAAAAAAAAAAAGACTAAGGAGGGTCTAGCCTTCCAAATAGATCTATGAGGGATACAACATTCTATGAAAAAGAATCCAATGATTCTTAATCTTTTAAAGAGAACAAACAGATACTCTTGAAAAACTACTGAAAGCTATAGAAACTCTACCCAGGAAAACGTACATGCAAACAAAATTCTACAGACATTTTCAAGCGGTTGTTGCCCTGGTCTCCCATCATAACCTTGGGAGCTCATCCATGGATGTCCCCCACAGAAGACCAAAACCAGGTTAAAAGCCTCCTCAGGATTAGGCATTATCTGTGTCATGTCCCCACTCCCACTGCTGTCAAAGTAATGAACTAGAATCAATGGATAGCTCTATCAGCTCAGTAAAAGACACACATTCTCATCACGCCTGCCATCTGGTTACAGAAAGAGCCTGTCATCTTTAGAAGTATTCAAGCAAGGGGGCGCCTGGGTGGCTCAGTTGGTTAAGCGACTGCCTTCAGCTCAGGTCATGATCCCAGGGTCCTGGGATCGAGTCCCGCATCGGGCTCCCTGCTCTGCGGGGAGCCTGCTTCTCCCTCTCCCACTCCCCCTGCTTGTGTTCCCTCTCTCGCTGTGTCTCTCTCTGTCAAATAAATAAATAAAATCTTTAAAAAA
>NW_027773391.1:0-293 GCF_054177405.1 Leptonychotes weddellii | reverse complement strand
GGTGGGCAGTTGTGAGGCCCAGTGAGCTGGATTTCTACTGATTTTTCTGGTCAGACATTGACCTAATTCCACCCAGTTAACAACTCAATTTTATGGGTGAGGAAAGCAACTCAGAAGAGTTAAGGGAAGGGCCCAGGATCCCACGGTCAGTTGGTGGCTGAGCCAGTCCCAGGAGCAGACACCCGGTTCTCTCAGCTTCCCCTACACCTGCTGTCCTGCCTGCTCTCTGAGAGAAGCCTTCTTCAGGAGAAGCTTGAGCAAACATTTCTTTCCCTGAGGTAAAGCCGAAAACC
>NW_027773390.1:0-293 GCF_054177405.1 Leptonychotes weddellii | reverse complement strand
CATCCTTTGTATTTTGATGCTTCCTAATTCCCCTTCTGGGACGGTAACCTTCCTTTTACTTTCGAAGGGCACCAGCCATGGCGGCACTCCCTGGGCTGGGTAGTAATTCCACGGCTTTCGATAACAGGGTGCACATGAAATGCCATGCACACATTAGGGAGGGAGTACAATTTAGAACACTTCATTAATGTTCAGGTCATACCTGCCCAAAGGCCATGCTGATTTTTTCTTTTTCTTTCCTATATTAGTATATGGGCCACCCCCCTTGATATTTTCTGGCAGCGGTATCAATC
>NW_027773389.1:0-293 GCF_054177405.1 Leptonychotes weddellii | reverse complement strand
AGGCAAACCCAGGAATTGGCAATAGCAGGAAGCTACAAACACTGCTGGGCTAGCGGGACAAAGAGAAGAGGGCCTGTTACTGGAGCCTGAGGGCCAGGATACTTGATGGAAACTGGAACCAGGCAGGAGACTCAGCCACTGCAAAAGAAGCCACTTAAGGCAGAGATGGATGAGAAAACATACCTTCACTTTTTTTTTTCCTCCTATTCTCTGATCTGAAGAATACAGATAGTAATTTTTTTTTAATTTTTTAAATTTTATTATGTTAGTCACCATACAATACATCATTAGTT
>NW_027773388.1:0-293 GCF_054177405.1 Leptonychotes weddellii | reverse complement strand
GGGGTATACATGCAACAGGGAAACTTCACTCAAGGTTCAAATTCCACCTACTCCCAAAGTTCAATTCCTCCAAGATCAAGAATAGCATGCACACGTGGTTTCTGCTTTGCATCTAGGAAGAATTTACCTTTTTTGCAACCTCCTTGGTCTAAATAGAGAATAATGTATACTCTATTCTCTAAGAGGAAATAGAGCAAATGGAAGGTAGGTGTTCCCACAGGCAACCCTACAGCTCAGCTTGGTTGCAGAACACTGGCCATGTAATGGCTTTAGTGCTAAGAAAACCACAACTT
>NW_027773387.1:0-293 GCF_054177405.1 Leptonychotes weddellii | reverse complement strand
AACGTTCAGACTCAAGACCCAGATGTGTCTAGGGACCAGCAGAGAATCTTTGGGTTGGGCTCCATTGGCTGCCTTTTCCATTTTTGGGTGAGCTAAAGGAAAGAAGTTCACCTCCAGAAAACAACATTGCATAATGCTCTAAATGTTAAATAAGAACTCCTTAATCTATAGAGTCAAAAAAGTTAACTTATGGGCCTGGCTGGCCTCTATTAACCAAGTCAGACATCTGAGAAAGGAACTAGGCCAACTTGCATCCCAACTAGGGGCATAATTAGAAAGAAGGGAAGCTATAA
>NW_027773386.1:0-293 GCF_054177405.1 Leptonychotes weddellii | reverse complement strand
GCCTCGTGACTACCCAGACCGGCTGTCGCTCGGCCAGTGCTTTCTTCGGTGCGTCCATTCAAGTTCCTTTAGATATGAGGCCCCGGAATCACATAATGCCGTAATTAGTGCTGGAAGGGAAAGAACAGCCTGATAGAAACACGCACTCAGATGCCCTCTCTGGGACTTGTTCTCCACCCGCCCCGCCGCCGTTCCCCCATGTCGTGCACCAAGCCCTTTGTCCCGGGGAGCCCCGCCGGAGCAGGAATTCGAGGTAATGGCCGCGGCACACTCAGGGCAGGGCACGCCCCCAC
>NW_027773385.1:0-293 GCF_054177405.1 Leptonychotes weddellii | reverse complement strand
AATATTATTTACCTTAAAGAGTTAATCAATTAAGAATACAAAGAAAAGAAGATTTCCATTTTATGGGATCTTTCAATTTGAAAGGCCATCCCAATACATTTCATGTATTCAGGCTCTTCTAAGAGTTGAAGGGAAATGCAATTATGGGTGGGTATTTCCTGAAGACAAAATTATATAACTCAGTTTTTTTTTTTTGTAGAAACATGATAAATGTTTCATTAATGTCTGATTTTCTGGAGAGAGAAAAGTAATGTTGTACTTCAAGTTATTCCATTCTCTTTACCTTATTAAAT
>NW_027773384.1:0-293 GCF_054177405.1 Leptonychotes weddellii | reverse complement strand
CAAGAAGTCCGAATCTTACTTTTCCTGTCCTGCCCACTGGGGTTGGGGAGACCAGGCCCCTCTCTAGGGACCCATCGCCCCAGGCTTGTTCCCGTGTTCCGTGTCCCGTGTCACCTCTGTCGCCCCGTGTTTGCGCTTGACCACGTTGCACTGTTTGCATGCGCCCGAGGCAGACTCTGTCAGGGGCTTGGAGTCCATTCGTGTGTCGCTGCCGCCCGCCCACCTGCCTCGTGAGATGGAATCATAATAAACCACATGAGGACACTGCTAAAAAATAAAAAAAATTAAAAAAA
>NW_027773383.1:0-293 GCF_054177405.1 Leptonychotes weddellii | reverse complement strand
AAAGAAAGAAAGAAAGAAAGAAAGAAAGAAAGAAAGAAAGAAAGAAAGAAAGAAAGAAAGAAAGAAAGAAAGAAAGAAAGAAAGAAAAAGAAAGAAAGAAAGAAAGAAAGAAAGAAAGAAAGAAAGAAAGAAGAAAAGGAAGGAAGGAAGGAAGGAAATATAAGATTTTTTTCTGATTTTGTAGTAATGATTTGTTCAACAGTATGCATTAAACATTGAAATATCAACAACATTAATTTTAAGAACAGTAGTTAATCAAAAGACATTAAAGTACAATGGCCTACAAAAGGATA
>NW_027773382.1:0-293 GCF_054177405.1 Leptonychotes weddellii | reverse complement strand
CTCGCCGTTGGGGAAGGAGGAAGGACTGGGTCCTGAAGAGCTAAGCCAGGACCCTGGTCGGGGTGGGCTCCTACCGGCGGGGTCTTCTGGGAAAGCTCTCGATTGAGCCTGTCCGTGAAGCCCTGGAGCAGCGTGTTCCCCCCCGTGACAATGACACTGCCGTACAAGCCCTGAGAGCAGAGAGGAGTGCGCCGTCAGGGCACAGCCCCTGCCCGTCTCCCCACCGCTCCTGGGCCCCTTTGCCCAGACACAGCCCCGGGCCTCACCGGGCGGATGTCGATGTCACACATGCC
>NW_027773381.1:0-3746 GCF_054177405.1 Leptonychotes weddellii | reverse complement strand
TTCCCCCCCAGTTGTATCTTTTGTCAATCAAAATGGTTAAAACACATGTAATTAAATAGGCTTTTTTTTTCTTTTGTTACCTTCTGCCTTTAAATTCTGAAGTAAGAAAACTTCTGACCCCTTTATATTATGATGGTCTCATATTTTTAAATAAGATTTTACTTATTTATTTTTTATATTTAGAATTTTAAAACATTTAGAATGTAACTTATTGTATGAATAAAAAGTAAAACTTTTTCATTTGAGTTTTTCGTGTGTGTGACTGAAACAATTATTAAAAAATCATGATTTTCCTATTGAACTGAAAATTTCCCACTTCTATATAACAAGCAAAATAAACCATTATATAAAAATAAAGGCTATTTATGACCCAGCAATTGCACTACTAGGTGTTTACCCCAAAGATACAAAGGTAGTGATCCAAAGGGGCACCTGCACCCCAATGTTCATAGCAGCAATGTCCACAATAGCCAAACTATGGAAAGAGTCCAGATGTCCATCGACAGATGAATGGATAAAGAAGGTGTGGTTTATATATACAATGGAATATAATGCATCCATCAAAAAAAAAATGAAATCTTACCATTTGCAGTGATGTGGATGGAACTAGAGGGTATTATGCTAAGCTAAATAAGTCAATCAGAGAGAGAGAAAATTATCATATGATCTCACTGATATGTGGAATTTGAGAAAGAAGACGGGATCATAGGGGAAGAGAGGTAAAAATGAAACAAGAAGAAACCAGAGAGGGGGACAAACCATAAGAGAATCTTAATCTCAGGAAACAAACTGAGGGTTGCTGGAGTGGAGGGGGGTGGGAGGGATGGGGTGGCTGGGTGATAGACATTGGGGAGGGTATGTGTTGTGATGAGCACTGTGTATTGTGTAAGACTGATGAATCACAGACCTGCACCCCTGAAACAAATAATACATTATATGTTAATAATGAAAAAAGGCTATTTATTAGTCTGTACTTTTATAATCTTATCTGTTCTACCGATCACTTTCTGTCTTCTCTTATTTCAATACCACATTAATTTGATTTCATTGATATATGTTTTGATATTATATAAAGCAAGTTTCTCTCCACTAATTTATTTTTCATTTATCTGTTCTACACTCATAAGATTTAATTCTTCCATATTAACTTAGAGATAATTTGTGTAATTAAAAAAATGTAAAAAGCTGATTCTAATTGGAGTTGTGTTAAATTTATATATTAAGAGTGAGCAAATTGGTATTTTATGATATAATACATTGTATTCATAATGGAATTTACTCCTGGGTAGTCATATTGATAGCTTTATTAGTAGGGGCTTATTGCTACTATAAATGTTGTCAACTGACTTTTGTTTGCTTCTATCCTTTATCCAAGTTACTAAATTTTCTTACTAAGTCTATTAGCTTCTTATTAGATTTTGTTGTGTACTAGTACATAATAATGTTGTCAGGAAGAAAATATCATATTTCATTGACTCTATTTAAGTGCATGCCAGTATTTTATGTACTTCTATTTTACTTTTGTTTATGTATTTTTATTAAAAATGTGACTGGTTGAAATATGGGCAATATTAAGATGCCTTTCATTCATTGTAAGGCACATCCACATTTCAAAAATTTAAAACTTGAAAAGATATGGCTTTTATAATTTCTTTTTTAAAAAATATTTTATTTATTTATTTGAGAGAGAGAGAGTGAGCAAGATTGAGCATGACCTGAGCAGGGAGCCTGACACGGGGCTGGATCCCAGGACCCTGGGATCATGACCTGAGCCGAAGGCAGACACTTAACTGACTGAACCACCCAGGAGCCCTGGCTTTCATAATATCGAACTACAGTAGTTTCATAACTTCATTCTGATAATAATCTCAACTATTTTATTATTTATCTTATGGCATTTTCAGGATGGCAGTGAAATGTTGGATATCAGTGATGGAAGGGAGCATTTTTTAAAAAGATTTTATTTTATTTATTTGAGAGAAAGTGAGAGAGAGAGAGAGAGCACAAGAGGGGGTAGGGTTAGAGGGAGAAGCAGACTCCCTGCCAAGCAGGAAGCCCGATGCGGGACTCGATCCCGGGACTCGGTGTCATGACCTGAGCCGAGGGCAGTCGCTTAACTAACTGAGCCACCCAGGTGCCTGAAAGAGGGCATTTTTATGTGTTTCTTGATTTTAATTGACTACAGGTGTTTTACTGTTTAACATAATTGATTCATTTGTATTTCTTGAGATATTTTTATCTTATTTTAGTAGTTCATCATATTCTCATTTTTCTTTAAATTTTTTAGGAACAATTACTGATTTTTATCTAGTGATAGTTTATCTATTAATCAAAATCCATATAAAATGTTCTTTCTTTAATTTGTTGTTACAACAAAATCAGGCTATATTTCATATGTACATATTTCTATATCTGTATACATTTACCTATCATCTATCATCTGTTTATCTATCATCTATCTATCTATCATCTATCATCTACCTAGGTATTATCATCATCTATCATCTATCTATCAATCTATCATCTATCTACTTATCTATATGTATCATCTACACCCTTGTATAATTGGAATAAATCTTGATTGATCAAAGTATAATTTTTGACTGTTTTGGATTCTATTTGAAATAATCTAACTTTATGCATCAATGAATTATTAAACAATAGTTAAAACAAAAATTAAATAATAGTTTGCCTTAATGTTTTAATCAGATTTTTGCCAAATATTAAGATGTCTTCATAAAATTCATTATTGTTTAGATAATTGAAGTCTTAATGAGATTATCTATTGCTTTACCATTGTTGGTTGTAATCTGGTCCTTTTGCCTCCTTAATGGTAAATCTTATTTGCCTTCCCAAATGTTATATGGAGATCAATCTATTTAAGTTTTCCACATCTTTAATTTTGAAAATTTTGTTTTATTAAAATCTTCCTCGTAGCTCTAGATCTTCACATTTTTGTTGTGGAATTGTGATAGCACATCCATAAATTTATTCTAATTTGTACTGCATTAGTATTTATATCTTCCTTCTGATTTGTAACCTTACATATTTTGCTCTTTGTTTTGTATTAATTGATGCTTCTGGGAAATTTATCAGTTTCCTTGAAATTTTTTTAAAAAGTCAACTTTTAGATTTATTTATCTTTTGAAATTTATTTAATTTTCTTTTCTTAGTAAAATCATGTCCTACATACTTACAATTAATTTTATAATTTTAAAATGTTATGATGAAGGGGCGCCTGGGTGGCTCAGTTGGTTAAACGACTGCATTTGGCTCAGGTCATGATCCTGGAGTCCCAGGATCGAGGCCCACATCGGGCTCCCTGCTCAGCGGTGAGTCTGCTTCTCCCTCTGATCCTCCCCCTCTCATGCTCTCTGTCTCCCATTCTCTCTCTCAGATAAATAAATAAAATCTTAAAAAAAAAATAAATAAAATGTTATGACGAATAGGAGTTGCTTTATTTTGTGTTCTGTTTACTTCTGAAAACAATGAATAATTCTTTTATTTCTTCTGTGTATAGCTTTTCATGAATTGTTATGAAGTGTCTATTTCAATGAATATGTATTTCTTGGTGGGGAAGATGGCGGAGGAGTAGGGGACCCTATTTCAACTGGTTCCCGGAATTGAGCTGGATACCTACCAGACCACTCTGAGCACCCACGAAACCAGCCTGAGATGTAAGAAGATCTGGATGTCTACAAACAGAATATCGCAGGCGGTTGGTTTTGAGGTACGAACTGGAGAGC
>NW_027773380.1:0-293 GCF_054177405.1 Leptonychotes weddellii | reverse complement strand
GTGCTCCGTGGTTCTATCACTTGCCAGAAGCGGCCGACGGAGGCCCCTCCCCCGCCGTCTATCCTCTCGAATATTGCCTCGGATTAACTTCTGTGCTCGTCCTACCTTCCACAAAGTGGTCGCTTTTCTGATGAGAGAGTTGTTGTTATTCTTTTCTTCGATCTCCTGTTGAGTTTGTAGGTGTTCAGAATGGTTTGATTTCTATCCAGCTGAATTCCTGAGAGGAGACGAAATCCAGGTCTCCTACTCCTCTGCCATCTTGCTCCGCCCCCCTCAATCCATTATATCTTCAA
>NW_027773379.1:0-293 GCF_054177405.1 Leptonychotes weddellii | reverse complement strand
AATGTGCGTTGTGACATTTGTGTATGTGCGACGTGTGTGCTTGTGTGATGTATTTGTGCACGTGTAGGATGTATGTGTGGTGTATGAGTGTAGAGTGTATGGTGTATGTGTGTGTGTGTGTGTGGTGTGATGTGTGCACATGTGTGGTGGTGTGTATGTGAGTGAGTGTAACATGCGTGGCATGTACATGTGTGATATGCACAATGTGTGTGGTGTGTGTCAGGCATGTGGCATGTATGCTATGTATCACGTGGTGTGTATATAATATGAGTGTGTCCCTGAGGGTGGGCTGG
>NW_027773378.1:0-293 GCF_054177405.1 Leptonychotes weddellii | reverse complement strand
CTGATGAGAGAGTTGTTGCTCTTCTTTTCTTCAATCTCCTGTTGAGTTTGTAGGTGTTATGAATGGTTTGATCCCTATCCAGCTGAATTCCTGAGAGGAGACGAAATCCAGGTCTCCTACTCCTCCGCCATCTTGCTCCGCCCCCTTGTTTTTATTATTTCGTATGGTCCACTTGAAAGTTTGACCTGAAGAGGAAGGGTACATGTCAAGACAAGATATCCTTCCAAGTTCCATTTCTCTAATATTATCTTGAAAAACTTCATTTGAGGCCATCCCAAAATGTTTTACCTTTC
>NW_027773377.1:0-293 GCF_054177405.1 Leptonychotes weddellii | reverse complement strand
CTGACTTTGAGCAATCGGTTATCCCCATTGTATGGATGAAGCACAGAGAGGTTTACCAACTTTGCCAGGGTCACAGAGCTGGGAAGTGACAGATCCAAATTTCAAACCTTTTCAGTCTGACTACAGAGAGGGTATTTCTGCCAATGGTTTACAATGCCTCTCGTTAAATACTGATCATTTTACATCATTATTATCCGAGCAGTTATAATTTCTGGTTTCACTGGCAGGATATAATTACTTATTTAACTTATTCATTTGTTTAAAAAGTGTTGTGGGGGGTGGGAGGGATGGGG
>NW_027773376.1:0-293 GCF_054177405.1 Leptonychotes weddellii | reverse complement strand
GATTATAACTACTATTTCTGTACAATCTCATAATGTCAAATATCACTAAACCTAGAATAGCATCACTTCATGAAACAAGTCAGAGATCACTAAACCTACCAGCATCCTGTCATTTATTGTTCATTTATTGGTTAAGCATTTTGTCCTAGAAGGACACACTAATATAATGTAAAAGCTATGTGTAAATGTAGGACAGGCACCCCCTGTGACAACTCATCTTTAAAGGGCTAAAAAGCAGGAATTCAGTAAAGTGGCAGGATATAAAATCAATGCACAGAAATCAGTGGCATTCC
>NW_027773375.1:0-293 GCF_054177405.1 Leptonychotes weddellii | reverse complement strand
TTCAACTAGTCCTTTGAGCGGTTCTTCTGGGAGTGGCAGAAGCAGAAAACTCTAGGTCATCTGGCACTCCTGTTTTCAGACTTCCTGTGATTACATATGGCCTGTGTACCTGTCTTGCTCATAATATAAACCTGGACTTTTTATTTTTATTTATTTATTTATTTTAAAGGTTTTATTTATTTATTTGAGAGAGAGAATGAGAGAGAGAGAGCATGAGAGGGGGGAGGGTCAGAGGGAGAAGCAGACTCCCTGCCGAGCAGGGAGCCCGACGCGGGACTCGATCCAGGGACTCC
>NW_027773374.1:0-293 GCF_054177405.1 Leptonychotes weddellii | reverse complement strand
CTATTGGGTGACAGAACTCAGAAGTAGAATGAGAAGAGTGAGATAAAATAGAACTAAGCAAGAATGCAGCCATCAGAAGGGGGTACAGATGGCTCCCAGATGGCCAAGGACAGTTGTGAGCTATAAGTGCCAAGCATCCCAGCAGCTGGAGTACAGGTGCACCTCTGGGTGGGGGTCTCAGTGGCACCCAATGCACACCTAGGCACTGGACTAAGGATTGAGGATGCAAACATAAGACCCAGCCTATGCCTCCAGATGCACTCAAACAAAGGATATATATACATGTAGATAAA
>NW_027773373.1:0-293 GCF_054177405.1 Leptonychotes weddellii | reverse complement strand
ATATTACAAGATTGCAAAAAGATACTTTTTTTGATGAGAGACTACTATCTACTTATCTATATTACCTCATAATTCATTTCCTATCCTAACACAGTGATAAAACATTTTTTCCTTTTCTTCCTCCTGCTTTGAAAAGGCAAGTGCCATGAGGGATATCTTAATAGAATGTGCCATTTCCTTGCCAGGAAAGCAATAGGTTCTTATTGGCTGAATTCAAGAGAGCCACTGGCAATCCTTGTTCCCAGAATCAAAAAGGTCACTAAACCCTCAACTTAAATACAACCTTTTTATTA
>NW_027773372.1:0-293 GCF_054177405.1 Leptonychotes weddellii | reverse complement strand
TTGGGGCACTTGTCTGTCTGGGCCTTGTGTTTGAGTTGTTTGTGTCCCTGCCTCTTTCTTTGGCCTGGATGAGAAACCACTGAGATCAAGGATCGTATTCTAGTCAACTGTGGATGGTCCTGGCTTCTGGCACAGCCCCCGTGGGGGCTCCTCAGGAGGGGTTTGGTGGAGGATTCTGTTTTAAGCATTCAAGGGAATGTTTAGGTTTTGTAGGACTGAATGTGCGTAGACGCAAACTCACACTCATCCAGTTGTGCCCCCGGCATTTCTCAGATGTCTGCATTTGTTCTTCT
>NW_027773371.1:0-293 GCF_054177405.1 Leptonychotes weddellii | reverse complement strand
ATACCACATCTTCTTTATCCATTCATCTGTTGATGGACATCTTGGCTCTTTCCACAGTACATATACATTTTTAAAATTTATTTATTTTTGTCAGAGAGAGAGAGAGAGAGAGAACATGAGCAGGGGGAGGGGTAGAGGGAGAAGCAGGCTCCCTGCTGAGCAGGGAGCCCAACTCGGGACTCTATCTCAGGACCCTGGGATTATAACCTTGAGCCGAAGGCAGACACCTAACTGACTGAGACACCCACACGCTGGATTTGAATGTACATATAATCGTAATAAATCAATTACAC
>NW_027773370.1:0-3747 GCF_054177405.1 Leptonychotes weddellii | reverse complement strand
TTCACCGATGATCCTATATGGAGAAAATCCCACGAAATACACACAGACAAAAAGGCACTAGACCCGTAAGTGTATCTGGCACGGGACAGAGGACACAAGATCAATATTAAAATAGCAACTGCATTTCTATATGCTAGCAACACAAATTCAAGAATGGAGTAAAACAATTTGAAAAACACTGCTGGGAAAGTTTAAAGAAGCTCTAGATAGAGGGGCGCCTGGGTGGCTCAGCTGGTTTAGCGGCAGGCTCTTGATTTCAGCTCGGATCATGATCTCAGGGTCCTGGGATGAGCCCTGCGTGGGAGTCTGCGCTCAGCAGGGAGTCTGCTTGAGGATTCTCTCTCTCCCTCTGCCTCTGCGCCTCCCCCTGCTCGTGCTCACTTGGTCTCTGTCTCTCGAATAAATGTATGTATATATACATATACATATATATTTTTAAAGAGGGTATAGATAGAGACATTTCATGGTTGGAAGACTGATTATTGTCGAGATGGCAATCTTCCCCAAATTTATCTGGAGATTGAACACAACCTCTATCCAAATCTCAGCTTAATCTCCTGTCGAAATTGATGAGCTGATCCCAAAATGTATGTGGAAATGTAGATGACTTTAAATACCCAAAACATTTTGAAAAACAAAGTTGAGGATTTACCATACCTATCTCAAAACTTAGTATAAACCACAGTAATGAAGACAGTGTGGTGTCGGTGCAAAGATAAGTGTATAAATCAGTGGAACAGACTGGGAGTATAAACAAATCCCTACATATATGATCGATTGATTTTTATTGTGACAAAATACACATGAAATTTACCGTTTTACCCACTTAAGGGTTACAACCCAGTGGCGTGGAACACATTCACGATATTGCGCATCCGTCGCCGGTTATCAGGTTCCAGATCATTTTCGTTGCCTCAAAGTGGGAACACCATACCCATTAAGCTCTCGCTCCCCATTCCTTCCCTACCCCTGCCCCTGGCAACCAAAAATGTGCTTTACTGTCTCTACGCCTCTTCTGGATGTTTCATAAGAACGGAATCATACACGATGTGACCTCCTGTGTCTGGTTGCTTTAATTCAGCCAAAGGTTTTGGAGGTTCGGAGACACTGTTGTTAGTGTCAGTACGTTGTTCCTTCTGAGCGGGTGAATTCTACTCCATCGCCGGATAGACCACTGTGGTTTAGCCATTCACACGCTGATGGACATTTGGGTTGTTTCTACCTTTCGGATCTTACGGATAGTGCTGCTACGGTAAACATTCATGAACAAGTTTTGTTTGAACACCTGCTTTCGAGTTTTGGGGTCCATATCGAGGAGTGGAATTCCTGGATCACATGGTTATCCCCTGCTGAACTTACTGAGGAAACGCCACACTGTTCCACACGGAGGCGGCACCACTGTCTTCGCGCTAGTGATCGATGATGCCTCTGACTTCCCCACATCCTCTCCGATGCTTGTTCTTTTCCTGTTTTTAAATGATGGTCCTCCTAGTGGGTGTGAAGTAGTGTCTCAGTGTAATTTTAATCTGTATTTCCCTACTGACTAAGGATGTTGAGCCTCTTTCCATTTGCTTGTTGGCCATTTGCAGGTCTTTGTACAAAGAGTCGTACTTGGGGATACATTTGACCAAAGACGTGCAAGACCCGTACCGCGAAAACTTCAAAAGAAATGAAAGAACAAATGTAAATGCAGAGCTGTATCATGCTCGTAGATTTGAAGACTCGGTATTGCTACGGGTCAACTCGACAAAACCGACGTATGGATTCAGTGCATTCCCAATAAGCTCACAGCAGGACTTCTGAAGGAGATTACCAAGGTGCTTCCAACGCTTACACATAAATGCAGGAGGCTGAGGACAGCCCAACACTTCTGAAAATGAACCGAGTTTCAGGACTTTGACTACCTAGTTTCAAGACTTACAGCCATCATCCGGGCCTTGTGCTCTTGCAGAAAGATAGAGATCAATGGACAGAACGGAGAGTTCAGAATATACTCAGAACTACAGGGAGGATGGACTTTGGACGGAAGCGCCAAGGCAATCCAAGAGAGAAAGGATAATATTTTCAAGAAACAGTACTGGAAACATCGCAAAAGCATGCCCATAAAAACGCAACTTGACCCTAAGCTCACATCACATACAAAAAGGAACTCAAAACCATGACAAAGATGTCAGAGACGAAACCACCTTCTTCGCCCCTGCAGGGGACTGCAGTTCTCCGCTCAGCGGCTGGGCGGCCTTCTCCCCGATGTCAAATTTGAGAAAAAGTCAGACCCTGTCACCCCGGGAATCACAGCGAAACGGCTAACGCAGATGCCCTGCACGCTCACCTTGACACCCACACCCCCCACCGCCTTTTTGTGCCCCAAGACCTCCTTCCCTCCGCCTTACCAGCAACTGCCCTGCGGGGCCGACCGGCCCTCCAGCCGAAGGCCCGAGCAACGCCCCAGCCGGGCGTTCTGGTGTAGTTCAAGGGAGTCGCCAGCAGGTGGCGCTGCTCCCACAGCGCGGGCCAGACTGGGGCGGAGCAAAGAGCCTTCCACCCAGCTTGGGCGGAACTAGCTTCCGGTAAATGGGTCGACCACGAGGATCAGACACACAGGTTTTTCGGGGTACCCGACGTGCAAGATCTTGAGCAAAGAAGACCCGTGAACGGATGACGTGCTTCGGCTGGCATGCATGCTCCAACCGTGATGCTCAAACACGGCGGGGGGAGCAGGGCGCCCCCGTGTCCCCGGGGTCTGTTCCGAACACCATTAGTACCGGGAGAGGGTCAGCGCCTTCTTGGATCGCGGCGCCGTGCGGCTGCAGCAGGCTTGGGAGGGGGGAAGCTGCTGGGTTGGAACCCTGGCTGTTCGGGTTAGGAGCGGGTGCCAGGCCCCTCGTCCTTGCTGTCTGCCCTTCACTTTCTTCGTGTGCACAGGGATTAGTAATTCCGAGGTCCCGTGCGCAGTCGGGGAAGCCACGCACGTCTCGGACTGAACGCTGAGCCCGGAGGCCGGGGCCCGACGCGTGGCAGCCGTCGGTAAAGGAGGTCTCGTCTTTATTGGCTACGAGCCTTCCTTCGTAGCTCGTCATTCAGGCTGCTCCGTCTCCCGGACGGCGCCAAAAGGCAGCCCCGCGTCGGTGTCAAGGCCACGGACTTTGTCGTTGGGTCCAGCAGCTGCACCACTCCCCAGGGGCCGTGGGAATAGCCCCGGGCCTCCCTGAGCCCCAGCTTCGTGGCCGCGACAGGCAGCATGTGTCGCATGCCCCCGGCAGGCTGTCCCGGGGACCAGACGCCGCCGCGCTGCGGGGCTGCCGGGCACCGAGCAAGGGCCGCGTACGGCACAGCTGCGGGGCCGCCCTGCACCCCGGGAGCACCGTCCACCGCGCGCCGGGCCCCGGAGACGACTCCTTCCCCCGGCCGTGTCCGCGCCTTGTCCGGTCCCTCTCCGCCAGCGCTCGGGGGCCGCGGGGCGGGGCGGGGCGGGGCGGGGCGGGGGTGGGGGCGCAGCAGGGGTGGAAAAGGAGAGAAAGGAGAACCTGAAACGGAGGGGGTTCCATCCGTCCGCGTGGGTCCAGCTTCGGGAAAGACAGCCGCCTGTGACTCCCGACGGCTGGCCTGCAGCTCCGGGCCGCAGGGACGTCCCCGACGCTCCCGGGTCTCCTCTGCGCCCGGCTTTGCTGGAAACGGCCTGCGTCCTCGCGCGCCTCGCCGTTTGGCCCCCAGCAGCCGCAGCAGCAAGCCTCTTGGTGCCGTCTGTCT
>NW_027773369.1:0-13887 GCF_054177405.1 Leptonychotes weddellii | reverse complement strand
TAAGTTCTTTACAGATTTTGGATACTAGCCCTTTATCTGACATGTCATTTGCAAATATCTTCTCCCATTCTGTCGGTTGTCTTTTGGTTTTGTTGACTGTTTCCTTTGCTGTGCAAAAGCTTTTTATCTTGATGAAGTCTCAATAGTTCATTTTTGCCCTTGCTTCCCTTGCCTTTGGCGATGTTTCTAGGAAGAAGGTGCTACAGCTGAGGTCGAAGAGGTTGCTGCCTGTGTTCTCCTGTAGGATTTTGATGGACTCCTGTCTCACATTTAGGTCTTTCATCCATTTTGAGTCTATTTTTGCGTGTGGTGTAAGGAAATGGTCCAGTTTCATTCTTCTGCATGTGGCTCTCCAATTTTCCCAACACCATTTGTTGAAGAAACTGTCTTTTTTCCATTGGACATTCCTTCCTGCTTTGCCGAAGATTAGTTGACCATAGAGATGAGGATCCATTTCTGGGCTCTCTATTCTGTTCCACTGATTTTTGCGTCTGTTTTTGTGCCAGTACCATACTGTCTTGATGATGACAGCTTTGTAATAGAGCTTCAAGTCCGGAATTGTGATGCCACCAGCTTTGCTTTTCTTTTTCAACATTCCTCTGGCTATTCGGGGTCTTTTCTGGTTCCATGCAAATTTTAGTATTATTTGTTCCATTTCTTTGAAAAAAGTTGATGGTATTTTGATAGGGATTGCATTAAATGTGTAGATTGCTTTAGGTTAATTCATTTGTTTCTTATTCAAGGGAATATTCCCATTTCTTAATTTCAAATCCAAATGAGAACAATTTAAGGTATTATTCTAAGAAAATAAGCAGCTTTCAAAACAAAAAGTTATTCCACATTAGATAACGGTATGTGACATTTATATGATAAACAGATGGGTTTATATGCATTTATATGACAAGCATTTATATGACAAACAGATGGGTTTATAAAGGAAAAAGGCTATGATATATAAAATTACAAGTCCACGGCTGATGATGAATGTAGCTGCTTCTGATACTGAGATAGGTTATAGCCACAGACACTGCAAATTTCATTTAAAAGCATCTAGTCAAAGACTTAACACTAATATTGGTAAAGTTTTCTTATTAGGAAATGATCATATCATTAAATTTCCTTGAGCAAACAAGGCAGCCAATAGGGGGGAAGGAGGGGACTGGAGTTGTAACGGTTAAATACATAAAACCTGAAGTCTCTTCCTGTATTTCCTATTAACTTATTGATAAGCCACACAAGGCAGTAACAAATCTCACAAGAGAGTATGCTAGGCTGTAATTAGATCTTATGCAACATTTCACTGTATTTGTATTCCATTTTCTCAACTCCATTATCCTAAATAGTAACTATCTTCCATCTTCTGAAATCCTTATTCTAGAACATGTTTTTCTTCTCTCATGGAGCATAAAGGATTGTAACAGGAATGTACCCATATTCAGCTTTCTCTTTCTCAGTTTTATGCATGAACTAGGTACAAAGGAATCTAATTCTTTCTTCTAAAGGTGCTGAGCTATAAGCCTTTTCATCTCAGGTACTTGGAAACCAAGGTTTAAAACTCAGTCTAAAGTTTAAGATAGGGCTGCACTTTAATCATAGCAATATGAAAGGCATTACACTATTATCTTCTGCTTGCTTTTATCATGAATGAGTCTTCCGTTTTACACTGTATTTATTGGTAACTTGAAGGCTGCTGTTGAAAATCTGACAGCATTATAAATACAAATACTACTCTATTTTAATCTAACTTCTGTCCAGTTTCAAATAACTATTTCTTAATCATTGGCTAAACATTTGGCAACTTAACCCATCTGATTAGAATAAAGTTATATTATCCCCCTCTTTCCTTCAAAGAGCCATTATCTGCTTATTCTCTCGTTTTATAGCTTACATGGTAGTGCAAAAGGAATAGTTTCTTTCTATATTCTTTTTTTTAAAATATTTTATTTATTTATTTATTTTTAAGATTTTATTTATTTATTTGACAGAGAGAAACACAGCGAAAGAGGGAACACAAGCAGGCGGAGTGGGAGAGGGAGGCTTCCCGCGGAGCAGGGAGCCTGATGCGGGGCTCGATCCCAGCACCCTGGGATCACGACCTGAGCTGAAGGCAGATGCTTAACGACTGAGCCACCCAGGCGCCCCAAGATTTTATTTATTTATTTGAAAGAGAAAAAGCTAGGAGGAGAGAGAGAGAGAGAGGAAGCATGAGTGCGGGGGGGCAGAGGGAGAAGCAGACTCCCCACTGAGCAGGGAGCCCCCATGTGGGGCTCAATCTCAGGACCCCAGGATCATGACCTAAGCTAAAGGGAGGTGCTTAACCTACTGAGCCACCCAGGTGCCCCTTTCTATATTCTTAATGCAAAGCCACTCTTTCTCAGATTTTATTAATCTCTGCATACACTTTATAGGACATAATGAAAAACCTAGGGATAGTTCAAATCTGTCACACTGTAGAAGACGGACAACTATCACATCTAAAATTTAATGGGCCTTTATGTGCCAGATACTTTTTAAGTGATTTAAGTATATTAATTCATTAAATCCTTCTACAATCCTATAAAACAGTAATATTTTTACTATCATCCTCATTTCCCAGATGAGGAAACCTAGTAAAGTACCTAAGATTCATAAAACTAGGAAGCAATGGAGCCAGCTTACTTGGCAGCCTGACTCAAGAATCCTTTATAAACACTATACTGAAAACCAAAATTTATAGGAAGAGAGGTATATGGTTGCCCTATGACAGCATACTCTTTTAGGCTGAGATTAAAATAAACCTCATCCAACTTCTTCAGTGGTTAAGATTCATCACTGACTAGAAACGCCTGGATGGCTCAGTTGGTTAAGTGTCTGCCTTCGACTCAGGTCATGGTCCCAGGGTCCTGGAATCGAGCCCCACATCGAGCTCCCTGCTCAGCAGGGAGCCTGCTTCTCCCTCTCCCTCTGCTGCTCCCCCTGCTTGTGTTCTCTCGCTCTCTGTCAAATAGATAAATAAAATCTTAAAAAAAAAAAAAATTCATCACTGACTGGCACAACAAATACACAGATTATCACAAGAAAATGTATTCTTTTAGGAAATATGAGTACATCTTCATGTACATTCAAGTTTTCTCAAGAGGATGCTACTGACCTAACCTGTAAGGTACAATTTATTACTATACAGTCCAATGCTCTATAATGTGTTAGGTAGGATATATTTTGAATACATAAAAGTATCTTAACCACAGAACTTGATTAATACAAAATTTAATACAGAACTCTTTTGGTCCTTTCAATTTTTGTGAAATCTGGAACCATGGACATTTTTTTCTTTCTTCTTTTTTTTTCTTTGAAGATTTTATTTATTTCTTTGACAGAGACAGAGAGAGCAAGAGAGGGAACACAGGCAGGGGGAGTAGGAGAGGGAGAAGTAGGCTTCCCAACTGAGCAGGGAGCCAGATGCAGGGCTTGATCCCAGGACCCAGGCATCCCCCTCCATGGACAGTTTTCTTATAATCATTCTCTACAGCTAAGCTATAATAAAATAAAAGTATTCATTTTAAGAATGAAATAACATGAATTCAAGTAGTCTTCAATGATATTTTACCTTCACTGGGATATCGCTATAGTTATATTATACAACTCAGATGCAGCATTGCAAGCTTCTATTTGAACCCTACAAATATATATGATCAGCTTAAACTTCATCTTTCATTGTATTCAGTAAAGGTAACTGAATTCCATTAATTAGCAGAGGTCAAAGTGAGGAGTTAAGACTAAGAGAAAATTCACAATCTTGACAATTGTTAGTACTAAATAATTCTCATATTATAATGGATTACCTCAGAGCAAGAAAAACTACAGTACTAGAATCATAAAAGACTAACCATTTCAATGGAAAATTAATATTAGGAAGAATTAGGGGCAACTAAGTGGCTCAGTTATGTTCAGGATAAACATCTGCCTTCTGCTCAGGCTGCTAGCCCTCTCTCTCCCTCTCTAGTGCGCGCACTCTCTCTCAAATAAAATCTTTAAAAATAAATAAATAAAATTAGGAAGAATCAGATTCATGAATAAATTAGATTAATTCATTCATTCACTCTAAGATTTGAGAAAGAGAGCACGTGCATGCACACATGCATGCAAGAGTAAGAGAGGGGCAGCGGGGAGGGGGAGAGAGAGAACTCCTAAAGCTGACTCCAGGCTGAGCACAGAGCCCAACTGGGGGCTGGATCCCAGGACCTTGAGATCATGACCTGGGCCGAAATCAAGAGTCAGAAGCTCAACCGACTGGGCCATCCAGGCACTCCATGAATACTTTAAATAAAGGTTTTTAAAGCCCCATAATTTCGACTACCTTTAACTACCATAAACTTCAGGGTTTAATTCACAGCTCTGCATTTTTCCAGGATTAAGAACATCTTCTGAGTGCCTACTGCAGACTAGGTACCATACAAGACACTTCACATGGGTTATCTTACCCATGGGAGAAATAAAGTTTAAAGACATTAAGTAATTTGCCAAATATTACCACAGCTAAGAAATGGCAGAAAGAGAACTCAAATTCAGGTGTGCCTAATTCCAAAAATGTTCCCACATCATGTTATGTGCCATCCTATCACATCATACCTCACCTCATTCAATATGAATAAAAACATCTGTACCTCAGTTTTCAGTTAGTTTTACAGTTTCTTTTTAAAGATTTCCCAGGCAGACTCTGCACTGAGCATGGAGCCTGACAGGGGCTCATTCCCAAGACACTGAGATCAGACCTGAGCCAAAGCCAAAGGTAGGACGCTCAACTGACTGTGCCACCCAGATGCCCCAGTTTTACTGTTTTTAAGATACAGTTTACAAAGATGTTTACAAAAATATTTAATGTCATAAGATTTTACTTTTATGTTTACTTTTTAAAGTTATGTAAAAATTGGGGCACTTGGGTGGCTCAATTAGTTGAGCCACCAGCTCTTGGTTCAACTCAGGTCATGCTCTCATGGGTCATGAGATCCTAGAATTACCTGGTTTTCTCTAACCTAGGGTAAGATCACACTATTATTTTCATCATCGGTTTCCCTAACGATATTTCCAGAAGAGTTAATACAAAGATTCAGATTATTGGTTTATTTTACAATAATTGCTTTATTAAGACAATCTACAAAGAAAACGAATATTTGATTCAAGTACTTCTACCTTCTATTTCAGAACACATCCTGTGTGAGAAGGATAAACCAACAGAGACTAATAGAAAAAAATATCTTTCAGTAGCTTGGTGCAAGGGTTTTCTTTTCTACCACACTATAAAATTTTTTCAAGCTAAATTATGCTAAAAAACAAAAAACAAGGGATGCCTGGGTGGCTCAGTCGTTACGCGTCTGCCTTCAACTCAGGTCATGATCCCAGGGTCCTGGGATCGAGTCCCGCATTGGGCTCCCTGCTCCTTGGGAACCTGCTTCTCCCTCTGACTCTCTCTCTGTCTCTCATGAATAAATAAATAAAATCTTTAAAAAACAAAACAAAAACACGGTAACTGTCATTGAGCAGATGGTTTTTCTTCTCTACTTAAGGAAAATAAATAATAAAACTGTCATGATGAAGCCAGTATTGAAAAGCCACAAACACCTCCCATTGGCATAGAGAGTCACAAAGATCTTAAATCCTCATTTTTCTTACAATTTTTTAAAAAGATTTTATTTATTTATTTGAGAGAGAGAGAATGAGAGAGAGAGAGCACATGAGGGGGGGGGAGGGTCAGAGCGAGAAGCAGACTCCCCGCCGAGCAGGGAGCCCAATATGCAGGACTCAATCCAGAGGCTCCAGGATCATGACCTGAGCCGAAGGCAGTCGCTTAACCAACTGAGCCACCCAGGCGCCCCTTACAATTTTTTTTAAAAATTTTAAATAAGCCTTTGGTACCTGCAGAGTAATACAGGAATAGTCAGCATAACTGGTCACAACACCAACAAGCAGCCTTGATGACATCCCAAATAATTATCGGACTGAGTTCTCTCCATTGATTGCCTCATCCCTACCTACCTTCCAAAGAACTATTGTGTTTCCTCCATTAATATTCACTTTGTGATTGAGGATTTGGATTTTCAAGCTTTATAGTAACTTTTAACCTAATTACTACTTTTTTAAAAACACGCTATCACAAGCTTAGTAGTAGAGTCCCTCCAATATTGATAGGAAAAATTAGAATTTCAGATTTTTCTGTTGATCAAGGAAATCCTAGATTGTCACATAAAGATTCTGATTTGAGTTCCTCCAGTAGAGAGTCAACTTACTCCTGCTGTTTCCTGTCTTGTTTTAGTTACTTCATTCAAAAACTTAAGGATAAGAACAAAATAAAGCCTACTTAAAACCTGCCTATAAGCTTCTTCAACATAGGAGCAAATCTTTGTTTTCACTGTACCTCAAGTGCCAACACTAGACTTAAGACAAAATAGTTGCCCAATAAATTTATGATGCACAAATGAATATTATTTTCCCTAATCACACATCTATTTACTACTATACTAATAGTCTGTGGCTATCTTTACCTGTCTGCTTACTAAGCTGTCAAACTCTATGGAACCAGGCGCTGCTGTCTTAGCTGCCTACAGTGTCAAGCATTGCGCTCACAACACAGCAGAGTAAATAAATGTTTAACTGAGTGTTTTTAATTAACTGAAATTTACTTAACAGGTACCCTCAATTAACTAAATCCTAGCCCTCCATTTCACTCCTTATTCTAATTACAAAAAAATTACAAAACAACAAAACCACAATATATACAAAACCCATAAACCATCCTCTATACACTTTCTTCTTTCTTATTTGTTTGAGGCCAGGAAGTCTACTGTAATTAGTATAAATTAAACATGCACTCAATACATACATGCTCAGAATTCTTAGAGAGTAAAAGATTTACAATATTCACAGGTTCCATTATCATCAGAAGAGCCCACTCTATTCCCTATAATATCAGGAATATCAGCAGTATATTTTTAAATGATTTAAAAAAAATCGTCATATACAAATCTAGTTCTCCCAAAATACTCTAAGCCTCTTATGGGCAAAAACCCTTTTCTTCATCATGCCCCATGGTACCTTATGCATAGTAAATGTTCAAAATACAACAAGGTTTAGGAAGTTTTAAAGTTCTTTGTAATCTTCAATTAAACAGAATTTAATCCTGTTGCCTAAATCCAGGCATTCTAGGATCTGTTTGTTTTAATGAATTGAATTTTTAAAAATCTGTGTTGTAAGAGCTTTAAAAGAAATATGTTAAAAGAAATTATAGGAGCATTAAGAGCTTCCTAATTTACACAACCTAGCTATTTAAATAGCTAAAACAATAAATCAGTAATTGGGTTAATTCCCTTCTTTTAGTCCCTTCTCCCATCACAAAGCAGATCATCCCCACAACATAGAAAATCAAAATGAAAATTAGCTTGATAATTAATTTTCCAAGGGAAAACAGCCAGTGAAAAGTAAAATTCCAGGGCTGGTTTGAATTTGTGATCTATGCGGCTTTCAGTCTGAAAATCCTTTTTCTGACTGTTCAATAATTAATTAGAATAATTATGTCCCTCAATTACTACCAAATTAAATCAAGAATAGCAGTTATAATGTACAGTAGAGGGAATTTAGTCAATAATATTGCAATAACTTTGCATGGTACAGATGGTAACTAGACTTATGTGGGATCACTTCATAATGTATGAAAATACCAAATCACTATGATGCATACCTGAAACTAGTAAGATATTGTATGTCAATCATACT
Source organism: Leptonychotes weddellii (assembly GCF_054177405.1). Taxonomy (NCBI): domain Eukaryota; kingdom Metazoa; phylum Chordata; class Mammalia; order Carnivora; family Phocidae; genus Leptonychotes; species Leptonychotes weddellii. Next base: position 6,141 of record NW_027773369.1, on the reverse strand, counting down.
TCAATTAAAAAATAACAATGCTTAAGGGCGCCTGGGTGGTGCAGTCAGTTAAGCGCCAGATTCAGGGTTGTGAGATCCAACCCTGTGTCGGGGTCTGCTCTCAGTGGGGAGTCTGCTTGAGATTCTCTAACAAATAATCTTTAAGAAAACAAAACAATGCTTATATGTCACGATAACTGTAACTTAAAACTTCCTGTCACATACACAGTTTAAAATAGGCAAAATTATTAGTAAGTTTTATTCACATAAATACTTCTTCAACCTTCTATGTTTTTGAGGCAAGAGCTAATAATCTTCAGCTCTTCCTTTGCAAAAATTTTCACAAGAAATTACACTGAGGGGGGTGCCTAGGTGGCTCGGTCGTTGGGTGTCTGCCTTCGGCTCGGATAATGATCCCGGGGTCCTGGGATCGAGCCCCGCATCAGGCTCCCTGCTCGACGCGAGGCCTGCTTCTCCCTCTCCCACTCCCCCCGCTTGTGTTCCCTCTCTCGCTGTGTCTCTCTGTCAAATAAATAAATAAAATCTTAAAAAAAAAAAAAAAAGAAAGAAAGAAATTACACTGAGTAGTTTTAATCTGGGTTTTAAGAAAAGATTGCCCCAGTCCTCCTTATGGCCAGGGTCAAAGTGCAGGAAGAAGCTGGTTGGGATATGTGTTGCAGTCTGTACTTAGAACAAAAAGAATAAGATGCAGATGGTACTTGAACAAAAAGTTTGTTCAATTGTGATATGTCATCATGTTTTCCTCATCAGTACTGTATCTTGAACTAGACAGCCATAAATATCTTTAATAGTACAGAAGATAACAGACAAAAGAGATTAAAATTTTGGAGCGCCTGGGTGGCTCAGTCATTGGGCGTCTGCCTTCGGCTCAGGTCATGATCCCGGGATCCTGGGATCGAGACCCGCATCGGGCTCCCTGCTCAGCGGGAAGCCTGCTTCTCCCTCTCCCACTCTCCCTGCTTGTGTTCCCTCTCTCGCTGTGTCTCCCTCTGTCAAATAAATGAATAAAATCTTTAAAAAAAAGAGAGATTAAAATTTTCTCTTCAGGTTTAGTTGAAAGATTTTCAGAATGACTAATAAATAGGGAAAATACTGCAGAAACTAATGACCACAACTATCTTCTTCATTTTATGGGTATGAAAAAGTGTTTAAAGAAGGTTAAAGCTACACAATCTTGGACTTAAAAAGATATTTCTATACAAAATTCTACTGAATAGCTGACCATTACTACTGCATATAGTGCATATGCCTTGATACATTAAAAAATTTTTTCAAGATAAAATAGGTTAAAAATAATATAGATGCATCAAACTATAAACCTTCTACCCAAATGAAAATATAACATTTATTAAAGAAGTTTTATTTATACATCATTGAAAGTACTTAACTGACTCCAGTCCTATGAAAAATCATCTAATCAAATAATTCAAAAGCTTTAATTAGTGAGATTATCAACAATCCTTACAATCTGGACCTTCTGGACAATATTTTCACATATACACTATATCTTTGTTATATATTTGCTTTTTTTTTAATTATAGAAACACACTGCTATTAGAAAAAATAATCAGAACTCACAGAAAATTATGATACAAAAAGTGAAAAGTGAAACCTCACCACTAAAGAAGACTTCTGATAAGTTTTTTTCCAATCATACACTAACATTTTTGTTTGGTTGGTTTTTATTGTTGTAAAATATATAACATAGTACTTACCATTTTAACGTTTTGTAAATATACACTTCACTGGCATCAAATACATTCACAATGTTGTGTTGCCATCATCCCTATCTATGTCCAAAACTTACTTATCACTCTTAACACAAACTCTGAACCCATTCAACAGTAACTTCCTCTTTCTCCCTCTCCTCAGCCGCTGGTAACCCCTATTTTACCATCTCTCTTTAGGGAATTTGCCTATTCTAGATACCTCATGTAAGTGGAATTATACAATATTTGTCCTGTGTTTTTTTTTTTTTTTCTGGGTTTCTGACTTATTTCACTAAGTATAGTGTTTTCAAGGTCCCTCCATGCTGAAGCATGTGTCAGAATTTTCTTCCGTTTTTTTTTTTTTTTTAGATTTATTTATTTGAGAGAGAGGACACATGCTCACATGCTTGCAGAAGACTCGGGGGGAGGGGCAAAGGGAAAGGGAGAGAGAATCTCAAGCTAACTCCGCACTAATTGTGGAGCCAGACCTGGGGCTCGATCTCACAATCCTGAGATCATGACCTGAGCTCAAACCAAGAGCCAGGTGCTTAACTGACTGCACCACCCAGATGCCCCAGAATTTTCTTCCTTTTTAAGGCTGAATTTTACTATTCCATTTTATGTATATACCACATTTTGTTTATCCATTTACCTGTCAACAGACACTTGGTTTGCTTCCATCTTTTGGTTACAAGGAATAACACTGCTATGATCATTAACGTACAAGTATCTGTTTGAGATTCTGATTTCAACTGTTGGAGGAATTGCTGGGTCATATATGGTAGTCCTATATCAACCTTTTAAGAAACTATTTTCTACAGCAGCTGTACTATTCTATATTCCCACCAGTAATACAGGTTTCCAATTTCTCCACATCCTCACCAAAACACTTGTTATGTTGATTTTTTTTTTTAATAATAGTCATACTAATGGGTATAAAGTGCTATCTCATTGTAGTTTTGATTCGTATTTCCCCAAAGACTAACAATTTTGAGTATCTTTTCATGTGTTTATTTGTATATCTTCTTTGGAGAATGTCTATTCAAGTTCTCTACCCATTCTTGAAATGTTTTTTGTAGTTGAGTTTTAGGCATCATGTAACCATTCTATGTTATTAATCCCTTAGCAGAAAATACAAGTTTTTCCCCTATTTTGTAGTTTATTTTTTCACTTTCTTGATAGTATCCATGACACACAAAGCCCTTAATTTTGATGAAGCCCAATTTATCTATTTTTTCTTTTATTGCCTGTGCTATTGGGTATCCTATCTATAAAACTGTTGCCAAATCGTATGTCAATGAAGACTTAACCGAATGTTTTCTTCTAACAGTTTTATAGTTTTGGCTGTCAAGTTTAGGTCTTCGATCCATTTTCAGTTAATTTTTGTATACAGTGTAAAGTAAGGCTCCAACTTCATTCTTTTACATGTGGATATCTGGTTTTCCCATCATTTGTTGAAAAGATGGTCCTTTCCCCATTGATTGTGGTCTCAGTACCTTTGTTAAGACCAATTAACCATATAACATTATTTAAAATGTATAGCTTTGGGATGCCTGGGTGGCTCAGTCGTTAAGCATCTGCCTTTGGCTCAGGTCATGATCCCAGGGTCCTGGGATAGAGCCCCCCATCGGGTTCCCTGCTCAGCGGGAAGCCTGCTTCTCCCTCTCCCACTCCCCCTGCTTGTGTTCCCTCTCTCTCTATGTCTCTCTCTGTCAAATAAATAAAATCTTTAAAAAAAAATAAAATGTATAGCTTTTAAAGAAAAAAAAAGAAATGGGATAATATAGAAATTTAAGTTTTGGAGTTTATTTTTTTTGGTGGGGGGGAGTTAATACATCTTGAACTTATTTCCTGTCAATATATTTCATTTCATTTTTAAAAATTATTGTAGAGGGTGCCTGGGTGGCTCAGTCGTTAAGCATCTGCCTTCAACTCAGGTCATGATCCCAGGGTCCTGGGATCGAGTCCCGCATCGGGCTCCCTGCTCAGCAGGAAGCCTGCTTCTCCCTCTCCCACTCCCCTGCTTGTGCTCCTGCTCTGTCAAATAAATAAATAAAATCTTTAAAAATAAATAAATAAAATTATTGTAGAGTATATATGGATATGTCTAAGAAATTTCCTATAATGTTGAATGCAATTCTGAAAACTAGTATCTGAAATTAAATTATAAATATGAATCTATAAATTACTTAGAAGGCTAACTAACCTTTATCTCCACTTTGCACTTGCACCGCTATTAAAATCAGACCTGTTAATTAAGATTAAGGTTACAAGTATCTAAAACTTGAAGCTGAATAAAGACTACAAGGCTGAAAAAAGGCTAAAAGGCTGAAATATCGATAGCAGATGATCATTTTGTGTCAGAAAAATTCTGACATAGTTTCTTAGTTTTAAAAGACCAGGATGAGGGGTGCCTGGGTGGCTCAGTGGTTAAGCTTCTGACTCTTGCTTTCAGCTCAGGTCATGATCTCAGGGTTATGAGATCAAGCCCTGCTTTGGGCTCTGCACTCAGCAGGGCATCTGCTTGAGATTCTCTCTCACCCTCTCCCTCTGCTCCTCTCCCTACTCACGTGCACACACACTCTCTCTCAAATAAATAAATCTTGAAAGAAAGAAAGAAAGAAGAGAGAAATAGAAAAAGAAAAAGAAAAAGAAAGAAAGAAAGAAAAGAACAGGATGAATTGGGGCACTTGGTTGGCTCAGTCAATTGGGCATCTGCCTCTTGATTTTAGTTCAGGTCTTGTTCTCAGTGTGGTGAGTTCAGGCCCCACATTGAGCTCCACACTGGTGTGGAGCCTACTTAAGACAAACAAACAAACAAAATAAATAAATAAATAAAAACAAAAGAACAGGATGGAAGAAGACAAAGTTTCATTCAGTGACACTACTGGCTCTAATCACCAATTTTTGCTAATTCACAGATACCACTGAGGGGGATTAAATGACAGAGTATATATGGTGAGCTTCCAGACACCATTCTCCATGAGCTGTGCTACAGCTAGTATAACCTAGTTTACGTTTAGGGTCAAAATATGTGACTATGCAGAAGGATACTTTGATCAAATACAATCTTCACTAATTCATCAAATACCACTATGCAAAATTAAGGTCCCGACTTTTGAGTATTTTATTTGAATCTCTTATTGCCATAAAACAGTTTTCAGTTGTGGCTGCACAGCAGTCACTAATAAAACATAAAACAACACAAAACCAGGATCCTTACCTCCCTTAATACCCTGATTTAATAAGATGAAGATGGATAGGACACTGGTACTTTTTAAATATGCAGCTAAGATGGAGAACCATTATTCTAACATAATATTTGTTAACACTGTTTCTCTAAGAATAGTTAAAAATTCGATGCATTTGCTGTTCTTTATAAAAATCAAATATTTCAGGGTGCACCTGGCTAGCTCAGTCCATTGAGCATGCAACTCGATCTCAGGGTTGTGAATTCGAGCCCTACATTGGGTGTAGAAATCACTTAGAAATTAGAAAATCTTTAAAAAAAATAAAAATAAAAATGTAAACAAATATTTCTGGCCCCCAGAAAAAAAATACTTTTTTTTTTTTTAAAGATTTTATTCATTTATTTGACAGAGAGCAGGAAAGAGAGCGAGAGAAAGCATGAGCAGGGGGAGCAGGGGGAGCAAGAGAGGGAGAAGTAGGCTCCCCATGAGCAGGGAGCCCGATGTGGGGCTTGATCCCAGGACCCCAGGATCATGACCTGAGCTGAAGGCAGACGCCCAACCGACTGAGCCACCCAGGGCCCCAATAAATAAAATCGTTAAAAAATATATACATATATATCCTAGTGATCCTGCTTTCAGATTGAACTGATACAATGAATCAAGGAAGAACCACTGGCCTAGTTCTTCCTTTATCCTTATTAAATCCATTGCAAGTAGTTCATTTCTCATATCACCATCTTTATTCCTGTACCCTTTTGTTCCAGTCAAGACATGAAATAGCAGGAAGACAAAAGGAACCTTTCCAAATTCAGGGGCCCTTCCCAAAGTGTATTTTACCAATATGTTTCTGAATATACAACAAAGAATTTTAACACTGCGCTACATATAGTATTGAATAAATTTCCATAATAGTTTCTTCCTATACAACACAACTAAAATATGAATGGCAAGAGCCCATTTATTTATTAACAAGTATTAACTGACCGCTATTACCAGGTACTAAGATATACACTGGATATAAACACAAAACATAGCTTCTTTTTTTTTTTTTTTTTTTTAAAGATTTTATTTATTTATTTGACAGAGAGAGGCACAGCGAGAGAGGGAACACAAGCAGGGGGAGTGGGAGAGGGAGAAGCAGGCTTCCCGCCGAGCAGGGAGCCCAATGTGGGGCTCGATCCCAGGACCCTGAGATCATGACCTGAGCCGAAGGCAGACGCTTAACGACTGAGCCACCGAGG